>NW_027638241.1:117500-123462 GCF_951216825.1 Electrona antarctica
GCCGTAAAAATCTTCTCCTATGGGGGGACCCTGGCATGTCTTTATGTCTTATGGGGGGTCCCTGGCATGTCTTTATGTCTTATGGGGGGTCCCTGGCATGTCTTTATGTCTTATGGGGGGTCCCTGGCATGTCTTTATGTCTTATGGGGGGACCCTGGCATGTCTTTATGTCTTATGGGGGGTCCCTGGCATGTCTTTATGTCTTATGGGGGGTCCCTGGCATGTCTTTATGTCTTATGGGGGGTCCCTGGCATGTCTTTATGTCTTATGGGGGGTCCCTGGCATGTCTTTATGTCTTATGGGGGGTCCCTGGCATGTCTTTATGTCTTATGGGGGGTCCCTGGCATGTCTTTATGTCTTATGGGGGTCCCTGGCATGTCTTTATGTCTTATGGGGGTCCCTGGCATGTCTTTATGTCTTATGGGGGTCCCTGGCATGTCTTTATGTCTTATGGGGGTCCCTGGCATGTCTTTATGTCTTATGGGGGGTCCCTGGCATGTCTTTATGTCTTATGGGGGTCCCTGGCATGTCTTTATTACATTACATTACATTACAGTCATTTAGCAGACGCTTTTATCCAAAGCGACTTACAATAAGTGTATTCAACATAGGTAGGGAACAAAAACTACTAATCACCAGAAGTCTTTAGTGCATTTTCTGCAAAAACAAGCAACCAAGAGTATACCTAGCGCTAAAGTAAAAGTGCAATATATCAGCTACCTATTTCCTTAACCAGATGAGACAAAATAGCTAAATCAAATGAGCATGAGCTAAAACAATTAAGTGTATCGACTAAACAAGATCCAATAAACAATACAACAATAGAAAACAAGCGTTCGTACAACTAGTTAACAACAAGTAGGTCAGGCAGAGAGGAAGGGTAGTGTTTCCTGAAGAGGTGGGTTTTCAACCTGCGGCGAAATATGGGCAGTGACTCTGCTGTCCTAACATCAGTGGGGAGTTCATTCCACCACTGTGGGGCCAGAACAGAAAAGAGTCGTGACCGTGTGGATCGGCCAGAAGGACCCTTGAGTGACGAGGCAATCAGTCGCCCCGAGGTGGCAGACCGAAGTGGTCGGGCAGGGGTGTAGGCATCGACCATAGCCCGGAGGTAGGAAGGAGCTGTTCCTTTCACTGCCCTATAGGCTAACACCAGGGTTTTGAACTGGATGCGGGCCGCTACGGGGAGCCAGTGTAGAGAACGGAGAAGGATGGTTGTGTGGGAGAACTTGGGGCGGTTGAACACCAGACGAGCCGCAGCTTTCTGAACAAGCTCCAGAGGTCTGATGGCAGATGCCGGAGCACCAGCAAGGAGGGAGTTGCAGTAGTCCAGGCGGGAGATGACGAGAGCCTGGATGAGCACCTGGGCTGCCTTCTCCGTGAGGAAGGGGCGAATCCTCCTGATGTTGTAGAGGAGGAATCTGCAGGACCTTGTCACTGATGCGATGTTTGCCGAGAACGTCAGTTGATCGTCCAGGGTCACACCCAGATTTTTCGCAGTCCGAGTTGAGGTCACCACAGCATTATCAATGGTGATGGCCATGTCTCGGTGCGGACAGCCCTTCCCCGGGAGGAACATCAGCTCGGTCTTGTCCAGGTTGAGCTTCAGGTGGTTTGTCGACATCCACGCCGAGATGTCAGCCAGACAAGCAGCAATGCGTGCCTCCACTTGGGTATCAGAGGGGGGGAATGAGAGGATCAGCTGGGTGTCATCGGCATAGCAGTGGTAGGAAAAGCCATGGGAGTGGATGACAGCACCCAGAGATGTAGTGTAGAGAGAGAAAAGAAGAGGACCCAGAACCGAGCCTTGGGGAACCCCAGTTGTGAGCCTGTGTGGTTCTGACACAGACCCTCTCAGCATCACCTGGTAGGAGCGACCCGTCAGGTAGGATGCAAACAGGGAGAGTGCAGAGCCTGAGACACCCATCCCCTCGAGGGTGGAGAGGAGGATCTGATGGTTCACCGTGTCGAACGCTGCAGACAGGTCCAGGAGTATCAGGACGGAGGAGAGAGAGTTCGCTCTAGCGGCATGGAGCGACTCCGTCACTGCCAGCAGGGCAGTCTCTGTCGAGTGACCCACTTTGAACCCAGACTGGTTGGAGTCCAGGAGGTTGTTCTGGTGGAGATAGGAGGACAGTTGTTTAAAGACAGCACGTTCGAGAGTTTTAGATAGGAAGGATAGAAGGGAAACCGGTCTGTAGTTCTTGATCTCAGAGGGGTCAAGTGTCGGTTTCTTCAGGAGGGGGGTGACTCTGGCAGTCTTGAAAGTAGAGGGAAAGTAGCCAGATGTCAGAGAGGTGTTAATAAGGTGGGTTAAGAAGGGAAGAAGTTCAGGTGCAATAGACTGCAACAGAGTGGATGGGACCGGGTCCAGAGAGCATGAGGTGGGGCGACTAGAGGTAACAAGGAGAAGGACCTCGTTAGGGGAGAGGGGAGAGAAGTGGGATAGAGAGGGGATGGGGGGGGGAAGAGGAGTAGATGAAGGTAGAGAGGGGGGGGTGGCAGGCAGACGGGGGTGGGTAGTGCGCAGGGCACCAGCCGGGGGAGGAGGGAAGGAGGATCGGATATCGTTCACCTTCTTGTCAAAGAAGTTGGCGAAGGTCGTCAGGGAGGAGGGACGAGGAGGGAGGAGGGGGTGGTGGTTGTAGGAGAGAGGAGAAAGTTTCAAAGAGTTTTTTAGGGTTGGAAGCAGAAGCCTGAATTTTAGTGCAGAAAAAAGCAGCTTTAGCAGCTGATAGAGAGGAGGAAAAAGTAGAAATGAGAGATTGGAAGGTGAGAAGGTCCTCCGGGAGGTTGCCATTTCTCCATTTGCGCTCAGCCGCTCTCAGGCTCCGTCTCTCAGTCCGCACTGAGTCCGACAACCAGGGGGCAGGTGGAGTTTGGCGTGCAGGCCTGGTGGTGAGGGGACAGAGATGGTCGAGAGAAGAGGATAGAGTAGAGAAAAGAAGATCTGTGGCGGTATCAGGGGATAGAAGAGCAAAGGATTCAGGGGCAGGGAGAGCAGAGAGAACAGAAGAGGAAAGATCAGTGGAGGAAAGTGAGCGAAGATTGAGACGTGAGGAAATCATGTGGGTAGGGAGGGGCTGTGAGGGGGGAGAGGAGAGAGAGAGAGAGTAGGACATGAAGTAGTGATCAGAGAGTTTCTTACCCTTTTCACTGGAAAGAGGAGTGACAGACAGGTTAGCAATAGAGCAGCCTCTGGTGAAGATCAGGTCCAGTTGGTTGCCCGCCTCATGGGTAGGAGGAGATGGGGAAATAACTAGGTCAAAGGCGGCAAGAAACGAAAGTAGTGGGTCTAGCTGCTTCTCAGTCGGGAGGTTGAAGTCACCCAGAAGGATGAATCCAGAGGCATCGACAGGGAAGTGGGAGACTAGATGGTCCAGCTCCTCCAGGAAGCCACCAGCAGGGCCCGGTGGGCGATAAACAACTGCAATGGTGAGCTTGACTGGATGAGAAACAGTGACCACATGAAATTCAAATGAGGTAGGAGAGAATTGCGACAGTGAAACAGGAGAGCATTTCCATTTTCTTATGGAAATAAGATTTCTTTTATGTCTTATGGGGGGTCCCTGGCATGTCTTTATGTCTTATGGGGGTCCCTGGCATGTCTTTATGTCTTATGGGGGGTCCCTGGCATGTCTTTATGTCTTATGGGGGGACCCTGGCATGTCTTTATGTCTTATGGGGGGTCCCTGGCATGTCTTTATGTCTTATGGGGGGTCCCTGGCATGTCTTTATGTCTTATGGGGGGTCCCTGGCATGTCTTTATGTCTTATGGGGGGACCCTGGCATGTCTTTATGTCTTATGGGGGGTCCTGGCATGGCTTTATGTCTTATGGGGGTCCCTGGCATGTCTTTATGTCTTTATGGGGGTCCCTGGCATGGCTTTATGTCTTATGGGGGGTCCCTGGCATGTCTTTATGTCTTATGGGGGTCCCTGCATGGCTTATGTCTTATGGGGGTCCCCTGCATGTCTTTATGTCTTATGGGGGTCCCTGGCATGGCTTTATGTCTTATGGGGGGTCCCTGGCATGTCTTTATGTCTTATGGGGGGTCCCTGGCATGGGCTTTATGTCTTATGGGGGTCCCTGGCATGGCTTTATGTCTTATTGGGGGTCCCTGGCATGTCTTTTCAAATGGGGGTCTAATTAGTGTCAATGTGTGGGTCCTTGACGTGAAAAAGTTTGGGAACCAGCTGATGTGTATATAGCACATTATGATGACACGCATCCGTGCATGTGGGGCGTGTGTGTGTGTGTCGAGGCCCATGCAGGTCATGTGTGGCCTCACATGCTCTCTCAGATCTCACACACTAACACGCACGCACATATAACCCATTTTGGGCGGGAACCCCTTTTGGTGTTGCATTATGTTATGCTTTAGCTATTGAAAAATAGCAGATCTACAAGCTCGTAGCGCGCCACCGAGTGGCGCGCTACGAGCTTGTAGGTCTGCTATTTTTGAAGAATCGTGAAAAGTGACATGAAAGTGACATGAAAGTGTATGAGAACGGACTGACATAGAAAAAACAGCTTTTTCAAGAAAACTGTCATGATTTAGAAGACATTTGCAGAATCGTTCCATATTGTGTGTCTCAGTGTGCGTTTCATTTCGTCAGAGCTGTGGGTCTCTAACTGGTAATGGAAGACAGAGAGAGGGGGGGGGGGGGGGGGGGCACACCATATGAAGGGTCCTTGGAGACCACAATGTATTTGCATTTGCATTTAAGTTCCTTTGTAATTTATCCCGATTTATAATGTTGTGTTGATTGTATTGTTTTGACTGTATTTTGTGTATTGGAACCTCGGCTACGTTGAAAATGAGGGCTGGCCCTCAACTGTACTTCCGAGTGTAAATAAAGCATGATGATGATGATTCCAATTGTTGCATTAATACTCCGTATTGAGAGCATAATATCTACATGACGGAACGGTTGCGTAAAAAGACCCGCCCGGAAGCACAGTTTAATGCAATTTAGGCCTGACGTCGAAATTTAAAAAAAATTGTCTGAAAGAATATATATTCAAAGATTTGTGCCACATTTTCACGATTTTTCAAAAATAGCAGACCTACAAGCTCGTAGCGCGCCACTCGGTGGCGCGCTACGAGCTTGTAGATCTGCTATTTTTCAATAGCTAAAGTATAACATAATGTTTAGTTAAAACACCAAAAGGGGTTCCCGTCCAGAATGGGTTAATGCAATGTATTTGTGCGAGTATTTTCTGTTGAATTACTCATGACAACGTTGTACAGTATGTATATCCATAACATAAACAAGCAGCACGCTATAGCAAACAATTCACTAGTTCTTTGTTTCAATCATTTTGTTATTATTATTTTTCACAATTATATTACCTAATCATCTTCTTCTTAACCCATTCTGGAAAGGAACCCCCTTTTGGTGTTTTAACTAAGCATTATGTTATACTTTACCTATTGGAAAATAGCAGATCTACAAGCTATGAGCTTTGTAGATCTGCTATTTTTGAAAATCGTAAAAATGCAGCACAAATCTTTGAATATAATATTCTTTCAGAGCGAAACGTTTTCTTTATTTCAACGTCAGGCCTATAGTTTGAAACGACTATACCGTCATATGCATACATCTGTCTGGATTATCGAAACATTAGAAAGTATAGGCTAGCACAAATTATTTATTTGCACAAATAAATTGCATTAAACAGTGCTGCCGGGCGGGTCTTTGCGCAACCGCTCCGTCCTTTACATATATGCGTATTGAGATACTTCAGATTTTTCTGAATCTAAAATCATGGATGCAGAGAGTGTGAGAGAGGCAGAAATCCCATAAGAGGGCACTTTGGCCCAAAATAGCAACATGGATTTCTAAACAAATTAGTTCAGGAGACTTCGGAGAAAAAGAACAATTCTCCTGAATGCTGCCCTCCGGTATGGCATGGGAAGGAGAGGAGGGCATGTGCATTTCTTTCACCATATATAGTCA
>NW_027638241.1:123662-126162 GCF_951216825.1 Electrona antarctica
AATGGGTCTGGGCCTAAATGGGTTAATCCGTAGTGACACAGGCCAGTGAGCCGGCCTCAGAGACGCGTGGCCGTCACACGCCACATGGTAGCCAGGTGAAGCCACGGCTACTCTTGATCTATTGGGTGTAAACATTACAACCCAGGCAAATCCTACCGTGACCCCTTGACCCCTGGATGTCACCCCCCATCTGCTTCCTCCTCTAACCTGATTGGAAGGGGCAGGAGGATGCTGATAGGCTGATAACCAGCCAGCCAACCTGCTATTGATTGGTTTATACTCTCTTTGCTTCTTAGTTAATTACTTCCTCGTGTCTGAAGAGGGCAGGGTCAAGGGTCAAGGGGCAATTGCCTCTCCCCCCACCCCCCCCCCTCTCTCTTCTTCTTCACCCTCGTTCTGTCACTCTTTCCATCCCTGCCTCCTCTCCTGTGTCCTATAAGAGCACTCCTCTCCTGCCTCCTCTCCTGTGTCCTATAAGAGCACTCCTCTCCTGCCTCCTCTCCTGCCTCCTCTCCTGTCTCCTCTCCTGTGTCCTATAAGAGCACTCCTCTCCTGCCTCCTCTCCTGTGTCCTATAAGAGCACTCCTCTCCTGTCTCCTCTCCTGTGTCCTTTGAGAGCACTCCTCTCCTGCCTCCTCTCCTGTGTCCTATAAGAGCACTCCTCTCCTGCCTCCTCTCCTGTGTCCTATAAGAGCACTCCTCTCCTGTCTCCTCTCCTGTGTCCTTTGAGAGCACTCCTCTCCTGTCTCCTCTCCTGTGTCCTTTGAGAGCACTCCTCTCCTGCCTCCTCTCCTGTGTCCTTTAAGAGCACTCCTCTCCTGCCTCCTCTCCTGTGTCCTATAAGAGCACTCCTCTCCTGCCTCCTCTCCTGCCTCCTCTCCTGTGTCCTATAAGAGCACTCCTCTCCTGCCTCCTCTCCTGCCTCCTCTCATGTGTCCTTTAAGAGCACTCCTCTCCTGCCTCCTCTCCTGTGTCCTATAAGAGCACTCCTCTCCTGCCTCCTCTCCTGTGTCCTATAATAGCACTCCTCTCCTGCCTCCTCTCCTGTGTCCTTTAAGAGCACTACTCTCCTGCCTCCTCTCCTGCCTCCTCTCCTGTGTCCTATAAGAGCACTCCTCTCCTGCCTCCTCTCCTGTGTCCTATAATAGCACTCCTCTCCTGCCTCCTCTCCTGTGTCCTTTAAGAGCACTACTCTCCTGCCTCCTCTCCTGCCTCCTCTCCTGTGTCCTATAAGAGCACTCCTCTCCTGCCTCCTCTCCTGTGTCCTATAAGAGCACTCCTCTCCTGCCTCCTCTCCTGTGTCCTATAAGAGCACTCCTCTCCTGCCTCCTCTCCTGTGTCCTTTAAGAGCACCAGTAAGTTATAATTACACTAATCAGCACACGGGGGGGGGGGGGGGGGGCCTGGGCCATGGCTCAGCGGTCCAGGCACCTTGGCTGGTAATCCAGTCTGGCAGTGAGATGCCGCAGGTTCGACTCCCGATCCCGACGGCCGATCCCGACGGCCTACTGCATGTCACTCCCCCATCTCTCTCCCCATTTCCTGTCAGTCTACTGTCTGTCCCTCTATAAAAAAAAATATATATAAAATAAAGGCGGAAGCCACAAAAAAAAACATCATCACAGCGGGGATGGGATGAGACGATGATGAGCACAGGGGGGATGGGATGAGACGATGATGAGCACAGGGGGGATGGGATGAGACGATGATGAGCACAGGGGGGATGGGATGAGACGATGATGAGCACAGGGGGGGATGGGATGAGACGATGATGAGCACAGGGGGGATGGGATGAGACGATGATGAGCACAGGGGGGATGGGATGAGAAGACGATGAGCACAGGGGGGATGGGATGAGAAGACGATGAGCACAGGGGGGATGGGATGAGACGATGATGAGCACAGGGGGAGAAGAGGTGGAGAGAGGAAGGATGATGATGAAGATGATGAAGCTGATGAAGGATGATGAAGATGAAAGATGATGAAAGATGATGATGAAGATGATGAAGATGATGAAAGATGATGAAAGATGATGATGAAGATGATGAAGATGATGAAAGATGATGAAGATGATGAAGATGATGAAAGATGATGATGAAGATGATGAAGATGATGAAAGATGATGAAGATGATGAAGATGATGAAGATGATGAAAGATGATGATGAAGATGATGAAGATGATGAAAGATGATGAAAGATGATGAAGATGATGAAAGATGATGAAGATGATGAAAGATGATGAAAGATGATGAAGATGATGAAGGATGATGAAGGATGATGAAGATGAAATATGATGATGAAGATGATGAAGATGATGAAAGATGATGAAGATGAAATATGATGAAAGATGATGAAAGATGATGATGAAGATGATGAAGATGATGAAGATGATGAAAGATGATGAAGATGAAATATGATGATGAAGATGATGAAAGATGATGAAATATGATGAAGATGATGAAGGATGATGAAGATGAAATATGATGAAAGATGATGAAAG
>NW_027638241.1:131162-246322 GCF_951216825.1 Electrona antarctica
AAACCCTATACTGTGTTGACAGACAGGAGTCCTCAGGGGTCCATATCAATATAGACGCCCTCCCCCCCCCCCCCCCCCCCCCCCTCTAGTCCAAATCTCTTTGCTGAACTTGTAGATCTGCTATTTTCACCCCAAAATAGTGACCCTATAGGAGTCTAGGGTTCACTTTGATTTAGATATAATGACATTGTCTGGCAGCCAGTAGTGCCCAAAACAAAACGCAATGCGGCGTTCACTATAAATGCCCTATATGGGCATGTAGACTAGTGTGGTTCACTATAAATGCCCTATATGGGCATGTAGACTAGTGTGGTTCACTATAAATGCCCTATATGGGCATGTAGACTAGTGTGGTTCACTATGAATGCCCTACTTGGGCATGTAGACTAGTGTGGTTCACTATGAATGCCCTATATGGGCATGTAGACTAGTGTGGTTCACTATAAATGCCCTATATGGGCATGTAGACTAGTGTGGTTCACTATGAATGCCCTACTTGGGCATGTAGACTAGTGTGGTTCACTATGAATGCCCTACTTGGGCATGTAGACTAGTGTGGTTCACTATGAATGCCCTACTTGGGCATGTAGACTAGTGTGGTTCACTATGAATGCCCTACTTGGGCATGTAGACTAGTGTGGTTCACTATGAATGCCCTACTTGGGCATGTAGACTAGTGTGGTTCACTATGAATGCCCTACTTGGGCATGTAGACTAGTGTGGTTCACTATGAATGCCCTACTTGGGCATGTAGACTAGTGTGGTGTGACTGGATCTGTTTTAGTCAGACATGTAGACTAGTGTGGTGACGGGATCTCTTTTAGTCAGACAGCCCTACTTGTGGGCATGTAGACTAGTGTGGTGTGACTGGATCTCTTTTAGTCAGACAGCCCTACTTGTGGGCATGTGGACTAGTGTGGTGGTGTGACAGGATCTATTTTAGTCAGACAGCCCTACTTGTGGGCATGTAGACTAGTGTGGTGGTGTGACTAGGATCTATTTTAGTCAGACAGCCCTACTTGTGGGCATGTAGACTAGTGTGGTGGTGTGACTAGGATCTCTTTTAGTCAGACAGCCCTACTTGGGCATGTAGACTAGTGTGGTGGTGTGACAGGATCTATTTTAGTCAGACAGCCCTACTTGTGGGCATGTAGACTAGTGTGGTGGTGTGACTAGGATCTCTTTTAGACAGACAGCCCTACTTGTGGGCATGTAGACTAGTGTGGTGGTGTGACTAGGATCTGTTTTAGTCAGACAGCCCTACTTGTGGGCATGTAGACTAGTGTGGTGGTGTGACAGGATCTCTTTTAGTCAGACAGCCCTACTTGTGGGCATGTAGACTAGTGTGGTGGTGCGACTGGATCTCTTTTAGTCAGACAGCCCTACTTGTGGACATGTAGACTAGTGTGGTGGTGCGACGGGATCTCGTTTAGTCAGACAGCCCTACTTGTGGGCATGTAGACTAGTGTGGTGGTGCGACTAGGATCTCTTTTAGTCAGACAGCCCTACTTGTGGGCATGTAGACTAGTGTGGTGGTGCGACTAGGATCTGTTTTAGTCAGACAGCCCTACTTGTGGGCATGTAGACTAGTGTGGTGGTGCGACTAGGATCTGTTTTAGTCAGACAGCCCTACTTGTGGGCATGTAGACTAGTGTGGTGTGACTGGATCTCTTTTAGTCAGACAGCCCTACTTGTGGGCATGTAGACTAGTGTGGTGTGACTGGATCTCTTTTAGTCAGACAGCCCTACTTGTGGGCATGTAGACTAGTGTGGTGTGACTGGATCTCTTTTAGTCAGACAGCCCTACTTGTGGGCATGTAGACTAGTGTGGTGGTGTGACAGGATCTCTTTTAGTCAGACAGCCCTACTTGTGGACATGTAGACTAGTGTGGTGGTGCGACGGGATCTCGTTTAGTCAGACAGCCCTACTTGTGGGCATGTAGACTAGTGTGGTGTGACTAGGATCTCTTTTAGTCAGACAGCCCTACTTGTGGGCATGTAGACTAGTGTGGTGGTGTGACAGGATCTCTTTTAGTCAGACAGCCCTACTTGTGGGCATGTAGACTAGTGTGGTGGTGTGACTAGGATCTCTTTTAGTCAGACAGCCCTACTTGTGGGCATGTAGACTAGTGTGGTGGTGCGACTGGATCTCTTTTAGTCAGACAGCCCTACTTGTGGACATGTAGACTAGTGTGGTGGTGCGACTGGATCTCTTTTAGTCAGACAGCCCTACTTGTGGACATGTAGACTAGTGTGGTGTGACTGGATCTCTTTTAGTCAGACAGCCCTACTTGTGGGCATGTAGACTAGTGTGGTGGTGTGACTAGGATCTGTTTTAGTCAGACAGCCCTACTTGTGGGCATGTAGACTAGTGTGGTGTGACTAGGATCTGTTTTAGTCAGACAGCCCTACTTGTGGGCATGTAGACTAGTGTGGTGGTGTGACTAGGATCTGTTTTAGTCAGACAGCCCTACTTGTGGGCATGTAGACTAGTGTGGTGTGACTATGATCTCTTTTAGACAGACAGAAAAAGCGATGTCTAGAAATGCTTCACCCGTAATTAGGGATGTCCCGATACACTTTTTTCATTCCCGATCCGATCCCGATACCACAATTTCTGTGTTAGCCGATACTGATACCAGAGAATACTATTTATAATAATAAAAAAAAAGAAAATTACTTATTTTATCTTGTGTTGTTAATAGCAGACACAATTTGGGAAACTCGTATTCAGAAGAATGCATATGAAGTGCACAAAGACACCCACACCGCCTGCACTTGCAATACGAACTTTATTGGCAACGTTTCGGTCAAAGACCTTCTTCAGGAATCTGCTGATAATATGGTAGTCAGTTTGGGCAACTCGAAAAGCAAACTCCACATGCTCCAACATTTTATTTACCTGCCATAGTGTCAACCCCCTTACCCCTGTGTCGGATCGGTGGTTAGACTGCCATAGTGTCAACCCCCTTACCCCTGTGTCGGATCGGTGGTTAGACTGGCATAGTGTCAACCCCCTTACCCCTGTGTCGGATCGGTGGTTAGACTGGCATAGTGTCAACCCCCTTACCCCTGTGTGGGATCGGTGGTTAGACTGGCATAGTGTCAACCCCTTACCCCTGTGTCGGATCGGTGGTTAGACTGGCATAGTGTCAACCCCTTACCCCTGTGTCGGATCGGTGGTTAGACTGGCATAGTGTCAACCCCCTTACCCCTGTGTCGGATCGGTGGTTAGACTGGCATATTGTCAACCCCCTTACCCCTGTGTCGGATCAGTGGCATATTTGCCGATACCGATATGAACCGATATGACCAAAAAGGGCCGATACCGATCCTTTTCCGATACGATACAGTATCGGGACATCTCTACCCGTAAGTATACAAATGTTTGGTGTAACTATACAGATTGCTGTCATGCATGTATACAGCGATGTGATCGAGCTTTGATTGGTCTGCTGTTGTGGGGACATAATGCGTACAGTAGTATACAGTAGTTGGCACAGCTATAATATGCAGAATCTGTTCAGTCAAAACAAATGCAACATTCCAAAATGTTTACTCTCTGACTCTGGGGGGTTTTAGTGATTAATTTGTTACTTGCAAATTACAATTTGTGATTGTTATAATTTGTATATTGTATATTGTACATATAATCTGTCCTCACAAAAACAATGTATCACCATGGCAGCAATACAAACTAAATAGTTCACAATTCACATTTAGCCCGGGAAATCTATAGCTGTTAATTTATTCTGAAGGAGTTCTGGGAGTGAGCGTGTGGAGTTGAGCCGTGTGTTGGTGAGGATTCCCCTGTGAGGACTCTGGTAGTCAGACGGTGCATGTCTGGCTAAATATAATGCGGACCCCAAACATGACCTGTGCACTGTTCCCCTGTTCCTATTGGCTGTTCCCCTGGTCCTATGGGCTGTTCCCCTGGTCCTATGGGCCCAGATGAAAAGATGAAGCATGCTGATAATGTCAATCTGTAATGAATCTGAATGCTTTAACACTTGTATGAATATTTTGGATTAAAAAAGAAATGCTGCACTTAACTGAAAATGCAATCTATAGGAAAAGACTATAGGCTTATATACAATGTAAACTATATTTGAAGCATTTGACTAATTGCATGATTTTTCACCCCCTTATGTTGCATCCTGTTCTGTGACTATTTGCCTACCTAATAAAAAATAAAAACGGCTAAATAATAAGAGGCCTGTGTGTGTGTGCATGTGTGCATGTGTGCGTGCGTGCGTGCGTGTGTGCGCGTGCGCGCGTGCGTGCGTGCGTGCGTGCGTGCGTGCGTGCGTGCGTGCGCGCGTGCATGCGTGCGTGCGTGTGTGCGCGTGCGCGCGTGCGTGCGTGTGTGCGTGCGTGCGTGCGTGCGTGCGTGCGTGCGTGCGTGCGTGCGTGTAGGGGGGGAGGGGGTCTTGATATCGAATGGAAGTTAGGAACCTAAACTATAGAGAAGGGACACCCATCTGTCCCAGGCCAACCTCGACTGTAGCAGACGGGGGCGGTGCTGCAGGCAAGAAGGTTTGCCCCAAAATAAGGAGGAAAAAGTGCTTGGCTTTTGTTGTCAGACACAGTACAGCACAGCACAGCACAGACACAGCACAGCACAGCACAGCACAGCACAGCACAGACACAGCACAGCACAGCACAGCACAGTACAGCACAGCACAGCACAGACACAGCACAGCACAGCACAGAAACAGCACAGCACAGCACAGCACAGCACAGCACAGAAACAGCACAGCACAGCACAGACACAGCACAGCACAGCACAGCACAGCAACAGCACAGAAACAGCACAGCACAGCACAGCACAGCACAGCACAGCACAGCACAGCACAGCACAGCACAGCACAGCACAGACACAGACACAGCACCAGCACCAGCACAGCACAGCACAGCACAGCACCAGCACAGCACAGCACAGCACAGCACAGCACAGCACAGACACAGACACAGACACAGCACAGACACAGCACAGCACAGCACAGAAACAGACACAGACACAGACACAGACACAGACACAGCACAGCACAGCACCAGCACCAGCACAGCCTCCACTTCTTTACAGGATGGATTAGTGAGAGCTGCAGTCAGAGGATATGCCAGGAGGACGCTGTGCAGTGGATGATAATATTAATAATCTGAACCTGACAACAAGACATTCCCTCCCTGCAGGCTGCTGCTGCTGCGGGTTCGCTTGGTGTGGAATAAACAGACCCTCTGGACCGTCTGGGGATGTATTGGAATATAGACAATGTTCAACTGCATCTCTCATAGCACGGTGAGTAGTAGGCTAGTAATAATAATAATAATAATAATAATAATAATAATAATAATAATAATAATAATAATAATAATAATAATAATAATAATAATAATAATAATAATAATAATAATTATTATTATTATTATTATTATAAAGCAAAATAAATGATAATAATTAGGTCTATACAATAAGAAAATATCAAACTGTTGAAGTAAATTCCCAGCGTTTTGTGGGAGGCCTCGACGAGCCTATATTTATTATGTTCGAGGCCTGCAACGCTGGCACTTTAATCTCAACACATTGTTTTGTGATCTTTCTCACTTTTCGTTCCATAACTCAAACTCAACAGCATAGAAAGTGCATTATTAGCAAAACATAAATGCACATGAATGCCACAGAAAGTTAACACATGCTGGGCGGGAACCCCTTTTGGTGTTTTAACTAAGCGTTATGTTATACTTTAGCTATTGAAAAATAGCAGATCTACAAGCTCATAGCGCGCCACCGAGTGGCGCGCTACGAGCTTGTAGGTCTGCTATTTTTTTTAAATCGTGAAAATGCGGCACAAATCTTTTTTTTTATCGACATCAGGTCTAAATTTAAACCACCAAATAAATAAATAACATTTTATGGGGGGGTGGGGGGGGGGGGATTTAAAAATTCAAAAATTTCTGCACACACAACCAATTACATTTTTACACACAACCAATTACATTTTCGTGCCCCACTAAAATGTAAGGAATTTATTCCAAGATTGGTCATATTGGACCATTTTACTGAGAATAGTCTATTGGCGGACATCTTGGATTGATGCCAATTAAACATATTTCTTGGGATTTCTTGGGACTTTTAGTATGTTGTTCTGGAGACTTCATAGAAAGATCTTGTTTTACAATTACTTTCAGTTTTAGGTTCAAACTGAGCTAGAATGCCTGGACTATATAGGCCTATATCCTATTGATCATGCAACAGCAGATTAATATTAAGTTATTGGGTGAGTTTTAACTGGCCTGCAGTTAAATCAACTTTAAACTAAATATAACTCTATAGTTTAGTACAGTGGTGCCAGTGTTTATTTCGTCGACTAAAACTAAGACGAAAAATGTTCGTCGACTACCTTTTTCCACATGACGAAAACTAAATGGAAACTAAATGAAAACTAAGCTATGATGACTAAAACTATAAGACTAAAAATAAAGACAATTTCGTCAACGTATAAAAACTAGACTAAAATGTTAGGAAGGGACTAGTGGACAAGAGATCCAGTACAAGTCATTTTACACTTGGTTGCATGCTGAAAATAGCCGACCTACAAGCTCACAACGTTGTGAGCTTGTAGATCGGCTATTTTCAGCAAGTGTAAAAACAGTCATTACGACGGCATCAAGGCCCGCCAAAATACATTATAGTCGACTAAATCAACTGTAGATTTAGTTGATTTAGGAAAATCTTTGAATGCAGATTGTGGCCCCTAGATGTGTCACTGAGACTAAATATTGTTGGGAGCGTTCTACCCATTGCTGGCTGTCTGAATACAAAAAAACAAAAAACAAAAGGTAATTAAAATTTTGACATATTATTGCTTATATAGCAGCTTTTAAAAGGTCTTATAAAAGTCCTTAAATTGTCACTTGGCCCAAAATCATGTGCGGGGACCCCCCTGGGGGTCCCGACCCACAGGTTGAGAACCACTGCTTTAGTAGGCCAAACCTGAAGCTACACAAAGAAATATACCTCAGTTCAGTGTTGATCTCGTCGACTACAACTAAGGCGAACTAAATGAAAACTAAGCTATATGGTGACTAAAACTAAGACTAAATATATAAATAAGACTAAATAACAAGAAATAAAAACTAGACTAAAATGTTAGGAAGGTGACTAGTGGACAAGAGATCCAGTAGGCCTATAAGTCATTTTACACTTGGTTGCATGCTGAAAATAGCAGATCTACAAGCTCGCTGCGACGACGCGTTGTGAGCTTGTAGATCGGCTATTTTCAGCAAATATAAAAACAGTCATTACCACGGCATCAAGGCCAGCCAAAATACATTTTAGTCGACTAAATCACCTGTAGATTTAGTCGACTAAAATCGTATGATATTTAGTCGAATAAAGCTAGACTAACACTAGGGTCCCTGGAACAACATATTTTCAGATGGGGGTCGGCGGCCAATTACATATAGGCCTATATTTGGGGGTCCTTGACATGAAAATGTTTGAGAACCACTGACACAGAAACATGGGTTTTTCAGAAAACTGTCAGGATTTAGAAGACATTTGTAGAATCGTCCTCAGGTCTAAATGGGTTAAGTGCAGACATTTAACAAGAGTTTATCTCTTGAGAGTGTAACATTTCATTTTACGCTCTCAAGAGACAAGAGTTAAAGATCTAATAACCCATTTTGGGCGGGAACCCTTTTTGGTATTTTAAGCATTATGTTATGCTTTAGCTGTTAAATAGCAGATCTACAAGCTCATAGCGCGGCACCGAGTGCTGCGCTATGAACTTGTAGGTCTGCTATTTTTGAAAAATCGTGAAAATGTGCCTCTCAAATCTTTGCTTCTGGGGAGGTCCCTGGAACAACATATTTTCAGATGGGGAGGCGGAGGCATATTACATATAATGTTTGGGGTCCTTGACATGAAGTATTGAGCACCACTGATACAGAAACATGAGGTTTTTCAGAAAAAAAATACATTTTAAAAAGACATTTCTTTTTTTATTTCGACGTCAGGCCTACGTAAATGGGATAAGGGTGCAGTTGGTTACCAACTCTGAACTCTCCATCAATTAGCGGCATGGGGACCACCTGGAACCTCTTCAAGGACCACTACTAGGGTGGTCCCAGGCACTAGGTGGTCCCAGGACCACTAGGTGGTCCTAGGACCACTGGTTGAGAACCACCTCCCTACTGCAGTTAAAATGAATACATCACTGTGAATACTCACAACTCACAAGGTGGGTGCAAAACAGCAACGCCTTGTCCCTGTGTGAGCTTGTAGATCTGCTACACTACAGTAGGCTATTTTCGTCCATGCTAAACCCCTTATCCCAAAACTACTTAATTTATTGAAATGTATTGAAAAGATTTCCAGCACAGGATGAAATCATCTACGCCAGACTCATAACAGACATAAATACATATTACAATTCACAAGTACATACATTCATATTTCTTTATATATATATTTTTTTTAACACTTTTTTTGTTGCCTTTTTTTGAAAATAAGTTTTGAATAGTTCAACTAGCCAATCTACATCGACACGTAGTGAGCTTGTAGACTGGCTATTTAAAAAAAGAAGCAAAGTAGTTTAGGGATAAGGAGTTTAGCATCGAAAATAGAGCCCTATATGTTCGGCACAAGCAATTGATTGATAGATTGATTGATTGATTGAAGTATTTATTTACAGTTTGCAGAATTACAGTACATTTCAAGCACAACTCACATACCGGTTCACAACTCCAGCAAACAGTGCCACTGCAGTCTGCAGTGCACGCGCGTGCAGTGGCGCGCGCACTGCAATCAGACCAAAATCACCTGCAGCTGGTAGCGCTGCATGACGTCACGCGCTAGGTGGTGAGCTGAGCTCGAGTCTCTTCTTGCTTTGTCTAAACTTTTAGAAAAAAAAACTAAAAGTGAATATTTCAGGTGTCTTCATTTCATAGACACAAACAAACCTTAAAGGCTTGTAAGGTTGTTGTTTTGTTTAGTTATATTTTGGGTACAAGGAAGTGCAGCTGCATGCTGTGGTCATTAATTTATCCTATAATATAGTTTAGGAATAAATACCTCGTCGCCGTCATGTCCCGGTCGGAACCACAACAACTACAACATCTTTGGCGTCCAAACAATGTTCTCACCGAAGGACTGGAAGTTGAACTAGTAGGTGTTTGTGTTTTTATAACGAAATTAATATTGGTATAAGCTATTTATTGGAAGTTGTTATTTATTGATGGGAGTCCCTTGTTGGCTTGTATTGGCGTTAAGGCAAGAGACACACATGTTAACTCGAGCAGAAGAACTATATTGAGCTGACAATAAGTTCCAAAACAAATGTGGGAGCTGTTTGGGAGGGATTTGCTCTGCTCTTTGTTGACAAACTTGGCTTAAAATGGACAAAACAAATCACCTAAAATCACCTAGACAATTGAGTGTGGTAAGAATGTAACCAAATGGACCAGGGATTCGTCCATTTGTTGCCAATTGGCTACATTTAAGTTGTAATTTGAGTGTGTGGACCATTGTTGTGGCTACATTTGCACTGGCTACTCAGTTTCAAGTGGCTAAAACAAATGGATACATAATTAAGCACTATTTGTACACTCAGTAAAATGGACACAGTGTATCGAATCCTTCACGTTATGACTCATAACTTATGACGGGGTCATCCCTATCATAAGTCCCTGCTAAAATACTTTTAGTCTTACTAGAATTACTCAAATTACTAGGTTAGGTTTCTGGTTTAGGATTAGGTTTATTCTAAGTGGGGAACAAAGGACCTTTTTTGCATGGTGGGGAACATAGAACCTGGGTAACATAGGTATGCTCCCCTTATGACACACAGAGTTGACATGAACTATATTACATTTATTTATTTCCATCTGTTCTAAGTGTGTAGCCTAATAAAGCAGTGGTTCTCATACTTTGTCATGTCAAGGACCCCAATGTAAATTCTTTCCGCTCCTATGCCACCAAAATGTGGAACGCCCTACCAACAGTCATTAAGACATGCAAATCCCTTGACTCCTTCAAAACCGCTCTCAAAGGGCACCTACGGACGGCTGCAATTCGAAATTGGCCCCCTTAGAATCTGAATCCCCTCAGCCCACCACCCCCCCCCCCTTTTTCCCCTCACTGTATATGTTTCTTTTCCCTTTTTTACCTCCTTTATGATGAATTCCTGATCTGTTCTTCTTTGACTATATAGAAGTGTCTTAGTTTGTACGTTTCTAAATGTTTTGATGATTTGAACATGGTGGACCCTCTTGTAAACAAGTGTAATGCTTTATTGGGTCGTCCACTCAGTCTTTGTATTGAGTTGTGCTTGAAATGTACTGTAATTCTGCAAACTGTTAATAAATATTTCAATCAATAAAAAAACCATAGACATCTTTTAGCCTAAAAGGCTGCTTTATACTAAGTTTCACAATGGTGTTGCATGCTGCCATAAATAGCAGATATACAACTTAGCTCACAATGCGTCACGACACGAATATGACACGTTGTGAGCTTGTATATCTGCTGTTTACTAAACGTGAAGCCAGCACGCAACTGAGTTTTTCTTTTTTTTTTAAGATTTTTTTTTGCGGCTTACGCCTTTTATTGGTTTTTGAAGGGACAGACAGTAGGCTGACAGGAAACGGGAGAGAGATGGGGGAAGACATGCAGTAAAGGCCGTGTCGGGCTCGGGAGTCGAACCCGCGGCACACTGCGACTGGATTACCAGTCGGGTGCCCAGACGGTTACGCCACCGCCTGGGCACGCAACTGAGTTTTAACTGGAGTTTTGACAGCTGGGGCGTCATTTGGTGCACCAGGGGACGACAATTGCCAATAACTCTATGGGAGCAGTGGCGATAGTGCTGTCGGTGCGCAAATGCAAAAAAGTTTTGTTCTTGATTTTGTTGCGTGCACGTGAATCAAGCACGTGTGCTGCATGGGGGGTCTTTTGATTTGGTGTCGCGCCGCCAGGGCCCTCGGAGGAGTTGATTCGGCACGGTCTTGACTCTTAACACTTCGACACTAACTCTGGGGGAGCCCACAGGGTTCGAACTGGCAACCTTGCAGTTGCCATCCGGCCACTCTACCCCTGAACCACCGCTGCCCTAGCCCATTCTGGGCATTATGTTATGCTTTAGCTATTGAAAAATAGCAGATCTACAAGCTCGTAGCGCACCACCGAGTGGCGCGCTATGAGCTTGTAGGTCTGCTATTTTTGAAAAATCGAAGAACGACTGACATAGAAACATAGCTTTTTCAGAAAACTGTCAGGATGTAGAAGACATTTTTAGAATCTGATCTCAGGTCAAAATGGGTTAAGGTGTCGGGTATAGGGTAGGGTGTCTGGCTATTGTGTGTCTGACTGTTAGGACGTCGGACCAAAGATATGCACCGATTTAATTTTTTTTTGCAGCCCTTCCCCCCTCCCTATCTCTTCCTGAAACTACGCCTCTGTTTGACTGACAGGGTTCTTCCGGGCCCGATGATCTTTTCGAGGACGACGGCTGCAGCTCCTACTCCCCGGCCTCCTCGGTGTCCTCTCCTCGGTCCACCGTGCCCACCGTGACCGCCACCTCCTCCCTCCACGCGGGGGGGAAGGTCCTGTGCACCTCCTGCGGCCAGGAGATCAGCGACAGGTACCTCCTCCAGGTCAGTGTGCGACGGTCAGACTCCTCCTTCTATAACAGTCAGTGGTCCCCAAACCTTTTCATGTTAAAAACCCCTTTTGGTGTTTTAACTAAGCATTATGTTATACTTTAGCTATTGAAAAATAGCAGATCTACAAGCTCGTAGCGCGCCACCGAGTGGCGCGCTACGAGCTTGTAGGTCTGCTATTTTAGAAAATTCGTAAAAATGCGGCACAAATCTTTGTGTATATATATATTCTTTCAGAGCGAACATTTTTTTATTTTGACGTCGGGCCTAAATGGGTTAAGGACCCCCAAATTGACTCTAATTAGCCCCGCGGACCCCCATTTGAAAAGTTATGCCAGGGACCCCCATAAGAGAAGATTTCTATGTTTCTAGCAGTGATTTTCAACCCAATTAATTTCAAGGACCCCCAGTTTGACATGCATTAGTCTACGGACCCCCATTTAATGGAATTTCTATCTCTGGGACCTCCAATTTATATTGTAAAATCAATGCTAATTTAACTCTGAGTGTACAAATGGAACCAAATGGACCCGTTAGGGTCCAAGTGAACCAAGTGAACCTTTCAAGCCTGTTTTCTCAACTCGCGCTTATAGAGTAAGACATTACTCTATAAGCCAAATTATCTCCAAAACTGGTGGGTCAAACTGAACAACCAATATGTCAATGTGAAGAACATGTTTCTTTCATTGTCCCACTGAGCAATAGCCGGCTATTAGACGTGCGTCTAAAAATGTGATAAACGTCTAAAAATGAAAGTTTTTTAGACGTCTATTCTTACATTAGACGTTGATTAGCGGTTGATTAGACGTCTATATATAGACCGTCTATATATAGACGTCTAATCAACCGCTAATCAACGTCTAATCTAAGAATAGACGTCTAAAAAACTTTCATTTTTAGACGTTTATCACAAACGGTTCAGAAATGATAGACACTTTAGATTTTACCATTGCTCTGGCGAATTGGCAAGTCCTGCACAGAAAATAATAGCAGAGTCAGACCTATAGAAGTGTCCACAACCACTTGTGAGCTTGTAGAGTGGCTATATTTTCGAGGTGTATAATAAATGTCACGTTATAATGTAGACTAATAAAAGTTTACACGCGCACTCATTGTCGGCATGCAGGCACAGTGACAAATGCAGTCAAGAGTGCGTCCTTTATTACCTAGGAGAGAGAGCCATATGCGCAGCAGCGCACGGCGACCCACTGTATACTTTCTTCTCATCATTCACACCTCTCTCTCTCTCTCTCTCTCTGCACCCCCTCTCTCTCCCCTCCATGACCATGTTATATCCACAGACTACAGTTTATCTGTAGCGGTCCGCAATTAACATATTGTTCAAGCTTTGCACTCGGCACCAATACAAATGAAATCACCAGTCCGCACTGGACTATAGTAGGCTGATATATGTATTATGGGATGCAGCAGAGCAGAGCCTTTGCTCGCTGCAGTTGATGCAACATATGATACGTTTTAAAGTTGTTAACAGTGTGGTGGATTATTAATACTCATAACAGAGACTTTAAGAAATAATCGAGGTAGAGAGTGAACTGAACCAATGTCACGTTTATTACAAGGAACATGGTCTGTACCAGTCCAGGGAGGTGCACGGATGCCAGCCTCCCCAGCTGTAGAAATGAGTCTCTCTTATACACAATGAAGAAACACAAATACATTTGAGGTGTGGTCAGTAGTCAGTGGACATGGTCAAACATGGGTCTTGGGTAAGAATAGGTCATCTTGACAGGCAATCAACAGGTGGAAGCCTTGCTTCCCAAACTCTTCAAGGCAGTGTAGTACTCTCTCCCACCACAACAGTGATAGATATCCGTGTAGTTTCCATGCAGGCACAAGCTGCATTTCTCACCTAATTATAGTAAAAATGATATGCACTAATAAGCGGTGACGTCATCGTTTCTCAAAAGCTCCGTTTCGCATGACTACACAGATCCACTGCTCCGGATATTTTCGAAAATCTTCACTTATTTATCCGTTTCCAAAAACCTCCGTTTGAGTGGCCGAAAACTCCGTTTGCGTGTGGCTGAAAGGCCCAAACGCACAAAGAAATGTGCGTTTTGCAAAAGATCCATAGACGTGTAGCCTGGGCCTAAGTACTGCACCCGAAACCAGCCAATAGGCTTTCTGGGATAAATACCCTTTTGCTTGCTTGTATTGAACTGTGCTTCCCTGTGCTTGTCTATGCAAACCGTTCATAATGTAATAAAGTATTTAATCAATCAATCAACACAACTGTAACATTATTAACCTTTTATAATTAAATTTGAATGTAGGCTAATTGCCAATAGCCTTTATCATCGACAACCAATATATTTTTAAACTAATATGATGTCTGTCTGTCTGTCTGTCTGTCTGTCTGTCTGTCTGTCTGTCTGTCTGTTTGTCTCTCACACACACACACACACACACACACACACACACACACACACACACACACACACCCACCTACCTTCAGGTCAACAACTTCTGCTGGCATGTGCGCTGTCTCGCGTGCAGCGTGTGTCAGACCTCGTTGGGTCGACATGTGAGTTGCTACATCAAAGATCAACAGATCTTCTGCAAACTCGACTACTTCAGGTAGTTATTTTTATCCATATACTGAGGGAAAACAAATCTGATAATAAGGGAAAATTAGCTAAATGTGTGGCAAATCTGCAAAAAAAATGCTTACCACTAGCTTTCTTCACAAATGTGTTCATAAAGGTGTCTACTATCACAGAAAAAATTGTTCCAACCCAACTCCCTTGGGAAACTTTGTGACAGCTGCTGAAAGTTGGGGTACCATTATCAACCAATATAAGGCAGAAATGTCCAAATTCTATTATACTTTATCTAGCATGTGACATGTCAAACTAGGGGGTTTTCATGATGCTGAATCCATTCCAAGCATTAGTTTTGCACAAATCACTCCTTCGCCTAAATATGGCCATAGCAATCATCACAAATGTGATGAGGTCAGCACATTTGGTCATGTGGCTATGGCTGAATTTAGCCCAAGGAGTGTTTTTGTGCAAAACTAATGCTTGGAATGGATTCAGCATCATGAAATCATGTAATTGTAATATTGTAAAAACTATAGTCTGTAAACGTGACTGTACAACATTGCATTCTGACTGATGGTTAGGTTAGGGATTGAGGTTTCGGATCAATAGTATGTCGGAACTAAAGCGTGTACCCCTCTCTTGAACGTCTTGTCTTGCTCCTTCAGGAAGTACGGGACGCGCTGTGCGCGCTGCGGTCGCAACATCCGCTCCAGCGACTGGGTGCGGCGCGCGCGCGGCTGCACCTTCCACGTGCAGTGCTTCTCCTGCTCCTCGTGCAAACGCCAGCTCTCCACCGGGGAGGAGTTTGGACTGATAGACGACAAGGTGTTCTGCCGAGTGCACTACGAGAACATGCTGGACAACATCAAACGCGCCCAGGAATGTAGTAAGTGATCAATAATTGCCCATCTGCAGACCGCGGCCATGTTTCCATCAGTTTGGAAGCACTCGTTATCAGTAAAGCAACGTCCTGCTGCCTCCTGCATTATGTGCAATTTAATAAAAAAATCACACCCGTGTGAACTGAGTGGTGTAAGGTCTGTCTGACGTAATGAAATCATGTCTGACGTAATTAAATCACACCCGGGTGTGATTTCATTACCTGGCTTTGTTTGTGCAGAAAAAATGAGCATGGTTGCTATGTTCACCCTGTTCACCCGGGTGTGATTTCATTACGTCATTACAACAGGGTGAACATAGCAACCATGCTCATTTTTTCTGCACAACAAAGCCAGTTGTAGGAGTGGTTTACACCACTCAAAAATGGGTGGGTACACATGGGCAGTTGAGTGATATCTAACGAGCACTCCCAAACTACAGCAAGAATCACCTGCAAGGACACAAAGTAGCTCATAACATTTATACAGTCCACTTCGAGGATATAAAGAGAATAAAAAAGTACCACAGACGAAAAACAGTCTTAAGTCCAAATTTCATTCTGACTCCTCCACAAAGGCCTTGTTGTCCTACAATTTACAATTTAGGCATTTAGCAGACGCTCTTAATCCAGAGCGACTTACATCCTGGAGCTAATAAGGACACAGCTATGAGGGAATTACACCAGGCGATCAGTGCACAAGAAAATCGCCACCCGGACTGCGCAGTCATCTGCCTAGGCGACTTCAATCGGACAGACTTAAAAAAGGTCTTTCCCAAATTCCACCAGCATGTCACCTGCAGTACCCGTGGTGACAATGTTCTTGACCACTGCTACACGCCCTTCAAGGATGGATACAAAGCTCTCCGCCGCCCACCGCTAGGAAGCTCTGACCACTACGCCATCCAGCTGCTACCTGCCTACAAACAGAGGCTAAAAAGGGAGCCGGTCGTTGAGAAGGAAATCCGAATCTGGTCTGAGGACACAGACGCTATGCTACAATCCTGCTTCTACCAGACTGACTGGGGGATGTTTAAGAACGCCGCTGGGAATAACATCAACGAACTCTCAGACTCAGTCACTGGCTTTATCAGTAAGTGCATAGATGACATAGTCCCAAAAAAGACAGTTCGGATCTATCCCAATCAGAAACCATGGATGGACAGCGGAGTACGTGCACATCTGCATGAACGGGATGCTGGTTTCAAATCTGGCGACGTGGAAACGCGCAACACGACGCGCGCGGCCCTAAACAGCGCCATCAGGAAGGCGAAAAAGGCCTACACAAAAAAGATGCAAGACAAACTCAGCAATGGCGACATCAGGAGCACATGGCAGGCGGTACACACCTTGACAGACTGCAAAACAAGAACCAGAAGCGAGGTGAACCCGCCTGCCTCCCTCCCCAACGAACTGAACACTTTTTACGGCCGGTTTGAGATCAGCCCCAACCGCGGCAGCCAAGCAGGACCATCAGCAGCACCAGCAGAGGAGAACCCTCTAACCATCTCGGAGAGAGAAGTGCGTACAGCCTTCGCACGGGTCAACATCCACAAGGCAGCCGGACCTGATGGGATTCCAGGCCGGGTCCTTAAGGCATGTGCAGACCAGCTGGCGGGTGTCTTCGCTGACATCTTTAACCTCTCCCTCTCCCAGGCTGTGGTCCCTGCCGGGTTCAAAATGTCAACCATTGTGCCCATTCCCAAAAAGGCCAAAGTGACATGCCTGAACGACTGGAGACCTGTCGCTCTCACCCCGATCGTCAGCAAGTGCTTCGAGAAACTGGTGAGGGAATACATCAGCTCCACGCTACCTGCCTCGCTGGATCCGTGGCAGTATGCATACCGCAAAAACAGATCCACCGACGACGCTATTGCCATGGCTCTCCACACCGTCCTCTCGCACATGGACAACAAGCTGCTGAAGGACAAATATGTACGTATGCTGTTCGTGGACTACAGCTCAGCATTCAACACAATTGTCCCAGCAATACTTGACAAAAAGCTCAGAGACCTAGGGCTACACCCAAGCATGTGCGACTGGATACAGGACTTCTTGTCCAACCGACATCAGGTGGTGAGAATGGGCAGCATCACATCCGACCCCCTGACCCTCAACACCGGAGCACCCCAGGGATGCGTGCTGAGCCCTCTCCTCTACTCCTTGTACACGTATGACTGCATAGCCACACATGTCTCCAACACCATCATAAAGTACGCGGACGACACGACAGTGATAGGCCGAATCGTCAACAACGACGAGTCTGACTACAGAGAGGAGATCAAATCACTGGCACTCTGGTGCCGGGAGAACAACCTCTCTCTTAACGTCGACAAGACCAAAGAACTGATCGTGGACTTCAGGAGGCCGCGGAGAGACCATGCGCCCATCCTCATCGACGGTGCTGCAGTGGAAAGGGTCAGCGAGTTCAAGTTCCTCGGAGTACACATCGAGGAGGACCTCAAATGGGAGACGCACTCCACACACGTGAGGAAAAAGGCTCAGCAGCGACTGTACTGGCTCCGCCGCCTGAAGAAGCTCGGAGTAGGAAATCGCATCCTCAGGCTGTACTACAACAGTTCTGTTGAAGGCATCCTAACAGGCTGTGTCACCGCCTGGTACGGGAACTGCACTGCCCGAGAAAAGATCAGCCTACAACGAGTAGTGCGATCGGCAGAGCGGATAATGGGAATCGAGCTCCCAGCGCTCCAGGAACTGTACAAGAAGCGGTGCGTGGTCAAAGCCAAGCGCATCATCAAGGACAAGCACCACCCAAGTCACAGACTGTTCAAACCCCTACAACGACCGCGACCGGGCAAGGGGCTCTACCGCAGTATCAAGAGTTCCACCACCAGGCTCTGGTGCAGTTTTAATCCGGCTGCTGTCAGGATGCTGAATGGGGCATAAGCCTTGTTCAGCAGCCTGACAGCAGGCAGTGCAAAACTTTTCTGGCTCTTCCTGAACACACCTGTGGATTATACCAGGGACAATGACTTGGACTTAGCTCCCCCTCGGACACACCTGTGGACTACACCAGGTACAAATGACTTTTTGTTGCACTCCCTCATGGAGCTACTTGCGGATTATACTAGGGTCAGTCCACCCTAGGTGGACACGCACTGACCTTTTGCACCTTAATCCCATGTATAACGCACTGACTTTTTTTGTTTCTTTATGCTCTTTTTTTTCTCTAAGCACCTTAACGTCCATATGTATATCATGCACAGTATAAGTATAACATGCACAGTATACATACATTGCTGCTATGCTCAGGCACCTTAGTTAGTTTTTATTTTATTTTTATTATCTCAGGTACTTTTGTAATATGTAGATAACTTGTCTGGCCTTCTGTTGCTCTTGTTTTGATCTCCTTCCCACTTGCCCCCCACCCCTCTTCTTCTCCCCCCCCCCCCTCTTCTTTCTATGGAAATTAACGTTGCGATGGGAACGATGTACAAAAACGAATTTCACCCACTTCTTTACCTTGTAAACCTGTGATGTGACAATAAAACTGATTCTGATTCTGAACAAAAAGCATGGGAATACATCACATATAAACAGCATTTATCAAGAAACATGCGTAAGCTAAGAACGTAACTAGAACATATCTATATATAATGACACTATACATATAAGCTAAACATATATATTATACTATGTTTAGCTTATATGTATAGTGTCATTATATATAGATATGTTCTAGTTACGTTCTTACGTCCTAACCCCTTATCTATCATTTATACATTATGGATCAATAGTGTGGACTTGTTATTCGTCTGTGGCATCAAGCTTTCTGTACAGCTGCAATGTTGGTGAGTTTGACGTTGTTTAATACAACCATATAGGACTTTTCTGTTTGGATGAATGGGCTGCCATTGGAAGTTGCACCTTGTTGGCACCTTGCCATTAACTCATATTGGCCGCGGTCTGCATATGGAGAATAGATGGAGTTGGTAGATGGCCGTATAATAGCAGAAAATGCGCCATGTCTCTGTACTGCACGTCTGTAATCCACGTAACTCGAGAACCCCCCCCTCCCTCACCGACTTCAAATTCGACACACAAGTTAACACTTTAATTGCCCGGAACTATTTAATCCATTACATTCATGCGCCCAGTCGATTTATAAACACGGCCGCCTTTTCCGGACGGACCGGCCGGAAGTTCATGATGTTGTGTAGCAGCTAACAATAGCCACAGCACTTTAGAATCGATCGACAACAACGGGAGACAAGAATAAATCTATCGAGACTAGCGACTGGACCGCGGAGCGCCGTCTAACACAGGATCTTTTTTCAGAAAAAGACGGGATGATTTAGATCGCGATTTATGAACGTTTTAAGATTTTCGTTTTCATCAGCTAAACAGAGGAGGGAGTTTTTTGATGACGTCTCAGTCTTGCGCGTCACAGAGGAGAGCCCAGCAGGCGCGCCTGGGCTATACAGCCAGGCGATCTGTTCTCGTATCAATAAACTTCGTCTTTAGGACAATACTTCGTCCTGAGCGTCGGGCGTTACTAATAGAAAGGACAAAGAACTTCGTCCTGGGCGATTAATCTGTTAAACACACCCCCCACAGGAAGTGCAGTGCCCGGTGTCGAGTCGGTCGGACCCACGGTTGTCCAGAACCGCCACAAAAGGCCTCTGCCCGGGCTCTGGAGAGGGCCCCTGCCCAGGGTCCATATATGGAGCTGGCCTGTAATGACATCACAACATTCCATATTTGGGCATGCCTGACACAGAACTCCAAATATAGGATTAACCCATTCTGGGCAGGAACCCCTTTTGGTGTTAGCATTACGTTATGCTTTAGCTATTAAAAAATAGCAGATCTACAAGCTTATAGCGCGCCACCGAGTGGCGCGCTATGAGCTTGTAGGTCTGCTATTTTTGAAAAATCGAAGAGCGACTGACATAGAAACAGCTTTTTCAGAAAACTGTCAGGATGTAGAAGACATTTTTAGAATCTGATCTCAGGTCAAAATGCGTTAAAGGGACACAGAGAGACAGATACAGAAATCTCCATATATGGGCATAAAAGGGACACAGACAGATGGGTGGAACGGGTACTCTGACACGGGTACAACGGGTACTCTGACACGGGTACAACGGGTACTCTGACACGGGTACAACGGGTACTCTGACACGGGTACAACAGGTACTCTGACACGGGTACAACAGGTATTGCATAGCCGGGTGGGGCATGGATCTCCAACTTCCATCGATACCGACTCAGTGCTCTACAGCCAGGCACCGGTCTAGTGTTCTTAAAACGGGTCAATTTAGTTACAGTTGGTTAAAGTGGTTATTTAAAGGGATAAATGAACACTTAACAATTGTACTGTATAATAATGCTGATGCGTGTCAATTGCCAATTCAATTTATTTGTCCAGTTAGGTGTCTGCATAGGGCCCTTTTAAAGCATTTCACAAACAATATATTGAGTTTTAGATCGCCAAGTGTCTTAACCCATTTTGACCTGAGATCAGATTCTAAAAAGGTCTTCTACATCCTGACAGTTTTCTGTCAGTCGTTTTTCAAAAATAGCAGACCTACAAGCTCGTAGCGCGCCACTCGGTGGCGCGCTATGAGCTTGTAGGTCTGCTATTTTTCAATAGCTAAAGCATAACATATTGCTAACACCAAAAGGGGTTCCCGCCCAAAATGGGTTTTAAGTGTCTTTCATTACGTGATGGGGGTGAATTGTTCACATCTCCCATTTAATTCCAACTGGAGCCATTATGTTGCATGTCTTATCCCCCTCGTCTCTCCTGTTAAAATAAATGAATACAAAAAGAAAACTATTAAAAACAAACAAACAAAGGGAAACACACTCTTGTCTTCTTTCAGAAAGAGCCCGAGAGGAGGATGCAGTGCCCTCTCCTGGTCAACATGGTGCCAGCACCATAGCCAGGCCAGCCAAGAGGGCCAGAACCAGCTTCACTGTGGACCAGTTGCAGGTATGATGCAGTGTTGGGCTTGTTGCCAAAAAAACACAAGCCTCAGAATTGGTAATTGTACTCTTAACCCATTTAGGCCTGACGTCGAAACTTTAAAAAATAATGACAATTTTCTGAAAAACCTCTTGTTTCTGTAGCAGTGGTGCTTAATATTTCATGTCAAGGACCCCAAAAATGATCTGTAATTGGCCACCGACCCCCACCTGAGAATATGTTGTTCCAGGAACCCCTCAAGCAAAGATTTGAGTTAAAAATGTTCACTCTGAAAGAATATAATATTCAAAGATTTGTGCCACATTTTCACTATTTTTCAAAAATAGCAGACCTACAAGCTCATAGTGCTATGAGCTTGTAGATCTGCTATTTTTCAATAGCTAAATTATAACATAATGTTTAAAACACCAAAAGGGGTTCCCGCCCAAAATGGTTTAATGCACTACTCATTAATATTCCGTTCTCAGAATTGGTAATTGTATTCTGTATCCTTTCTGCTCAATATTCAGAATTGCATTTTCCTGCCCTAAGTTACTTTTTAGGGCAGGTGACTCATTACTGGGAAAATTAATATTACTGTAATGTGTTACTTATTGACGTGTTACTGCAACACTGCAGATATGACCGTTGGACGTGTGTGTAATACTTACAGCACATAATGAGGGGCATGACTGAAGCTATTTCAACCCATATTTTATTTATTTCGCCTGACGTCGAAATAAATAAAAAGTCTTCTGAAAGAATATAATTATATTCAAAGATTTGTGCCACATTTTCACAATTTTTCAAAAATATCAGATGCCGCGCTGCGAGCTTGTAGATCTGCTATTTTTCAATAGTTAAAGTATAACATAATGCTTAAAAACCCCAAAAGGGGTATGATCAATGAGTTCTGTCATATCCATCCATCGTATCCATGCATCACTGTGGAATTGACTTCGCACAAAGAGTGAGGAGATGATCTTTATTTTCTTATGTGATCTGTGCCCCTCCTCCCCTAACCTGACTCCGCCAGATGGGGCAGCAGAGAGTACACTGGGTTCCCCCCTCAGGCAGACTGCCTTGATCCCGCCTCTAGCTGCCGCTGATTGGCCAGGCCGTTTTGTGGCCGGAGCATCAAGTCTGCCTGAGAGTTCCCAGATGGGAGCAGGAGGGGGGAACCCAGTGTACTCTCCGCTGCCCCATCTGGCGGAGTCAGGTTACTCCTCCCTACCACCAATAGAGAGTATGCACATGCATGCTTTTCCCATCAGGACACGCCCCCTCATCTAGGACACGCCCCCCTCATATAGACTGAGTGGCAACACATTGAGCAGCATGGAGTGTTGGAGTTTGGAAGCGCTCGTTGGAAATCACTCAACCGTCCTGCCGTACCACCTGTTTCTAAATGTCACATAATGCAGGAGGCAGCGAAATGTTGTGTTATTGAAAACAAGCACTTCCAAACTCTGACACTTAGAAAAAAAATCAAATGCAGGGCATTTCTTGACAGAAAGTAGCTCATAACGTTTCTATGGTGGATTTTTATTTAACAAAACTTTGCAGATAGAGGATAATTCAAGCTTTTTGTACAGCTGCAATGTTGGTGAGTTTAACATTGTTTAATGCAATCAGACAGGACCTTTCTGTTTGGATGAATGGGCTGTCAAGGCCAGAAAGTAGTTTTTTGCCACTCAGTGGGCGTTCCCGCATAACTTCCAGGTATGATGATGTCACGCGCAAACCCTCTATACCTTCTCCAGGTCATGCAGTCCCAGTTTGCCAAAGACAACAACCCAGATGCCCAGACCCTCCAGAAGCTAGCAGAGAGGACGGGCCTCAGCCGCAGGGTCATACAGGTACACCACCTACAGTAGGCCCCACCCACAGTAGGCCCCACCCACAGTAGGCCCCACCCACAGTAGGCCCCACCCACAGTAGGCCTCACCCACAGTAGGCCTCACCCACAGTAGGCCTCACCCACAGTAGGCCCCACCCACAGGGTCATACAGGTACACCACCCACAGTAGGCCCAAGTGGGTGTCATCATGTCACCCTAGGGGGGTCATACAGGTACACCACCCACAGTAGGCCCAAGTGGGTGTCGTCATGTCACCCTAGGGCAGTTTTTTTTAATCATTTTATTTACCCAGGGTAGTAGCTGAGCACACATGCTCATTTTCAGCAACGCCCTGCACATAGAGACACACACATTAAAACCTGGGAGCTGACCAGTACAACCATAGTCTGATACTGTTGGACTGACCAGTACAACCATAGTCTGATACTGTTGTACTGACCAGTACAACCACAGTCTGATACTGTTGTACTGACCAGTACAACCACAGTCTGATACTGTTGGACTGACCAGTACAACCATAGTCTGATACTGTTGTACTGACCAGTACAACCACAGTCTGATACTGTTGTACTGACCAGTACAACCACAGTCTGATACTGTTGGCCACTAAGCAGCTCCACTGGAGCAGTTGGGGGTTCAGTGCCTTGCTCAAGGGCACTTCAGCGGTGTTGGGTGAGTGATGACCAATCACTTCCCCACCCAGTGGTTCCCAAACCTTTTCATGTCAAGGACCCCCAAAATCGACATTTATTAGGCCCCTATTTGAAGAGATATATGCCAGGGACCCCCGATAAGAGAGGATTGTTACAGCTCTAGCAGTATTCCAAAACTTAACAAATAATGTCATGGATCCCCAGTTTCACACCCATTAGGCTACGGACCCATATTTAATGGCATTTCTATGCCATTAAATTACCCCAATTTATATTGTAAAACCACTGTTAATTTAACTCAGAGAGAGTGTACAAATGGACCAAGATTTATACACTCTCAGAGTTAGACCCATAAGGGTCCATTTGGTTTTAAACTACCATTTAGCTGCAGACCCCCTGGAACTCACTCAAGGACCCCTGGGGGTCCCCGGACCCCACTTTGGGAACCACTGCCCTAGGGTGCCATGACAAGTCCAGGGGTGCCTCAGAATATATTTTAATAATAATAGGGGGGCAGGGGGGCACAGCTACAAGGTCCTGGGTTCGATTCCCACTGGGAACGCTGTGAGCGCTGGGTGCGTGTTCTCTCCTCTGCGTCATCAGTGAGTGCCCATAGTACCAAATGGACCCTCACAGGGTCCATTTGTACACTCTCAAGAGTTAAATTAACATTGATTTTACAATATAAATGGGGGTCCCAGAGATAGAAATGCCATTAAAATGGACGTCCGTAGCTTAATGCATGTCAAACTGGGGGTCCTTGCAAATAAACGGTTGATGGAGGTGGAAAGGAACTGGTTGAAATGATGTGTTCCTTCCACGCGCTACGTCGTCCAGCCAGGGAAACTCCCCCTTCTTGGGTGAAAAGAAGCACCTTTGACTCCTCATGCATTGTAGGAAGCACGAGGACAGTCCGTTGCTCTCCCCAGGTTGGCAGAAGGAAGCGTAGCGCCCAGGATTACATCTAGACAATTGAGACTAGGTGGAAAAAACCGTGGGATATAAATTATTAAAAATCACCCAACCGTCGCTCTGTTTCTCAAACCCTCTCCAGGTCTGGTTCCAAAACTCTGTTTCTCAAACCTTCTCCAGGTCTGGTTCCAAAACTCTGTTTCTCAAACCCTCTCCAGGTCTGGTTCCAAAACTCTGTTTCTCAAACCTTCTCCAGGTCTGGTTCCAAAACTCTGTTTCTCAAACCCTCTCCAGGTCTGGTTCCAAAACTCTGTTTCTCAAACCCTCTCCAGGTCTGGTTCCAAAACTCTGTTTCTCAAACCTTCTCCAGGTCTGGTTCCAAAACTCTGTTTCTCAAACCTTCTCCAGGTCTGGTTCCAAAACTCTGTTTCTCAAACCCTCTCCAGGTCTGGTTCCAAAACTCTGTTTCTCAAACCCTCTCCAGGTCTGGTTCCAAAACTGTTTCTCAAACCCTCTCCAGGTCTGGTTCCAAAACTCTGTTTATCAAACCCTCTCCAGGTCTGGTTCCAAAACTCTGTTTCTCAAACCCTCTCCAGGTCTGGTTCCAAAACTCTGTTTCTCAAACCCTCTCCAGGTCTGGTTCCAAAACTCTGTTTCTCAAACCCTCTCCAGGTCTGGTTCCAAAACTGTTTCTCAAACCCTCTCCAGGTCTGGTTCCAAAACTGTTTCTCAAACCCTCTCCAGGTCTGGTTCCAAAACTCTGTTTCTCAAACCCTCTCCAGGTCTGGTTCCAAAACTCTGTTTCTCAAACCCTCTCCAGGTCTGGTTCCAAAACTCTGTTTATCAAACCCTCTCCAGGTCTGGTTCCAAAACTCTGTTTCTCAAACCCTCTCCAGGTCTGGTTCCAAAACTGTTTCTCAAACCCTCTCCAGGTCTGGTTCCAAAACTGTTTCTCAAACCCTCTCCAGGTCTGGTTCCAAAACTGTTTCTCAAACCCTCTCCAGGTCTGGTTCCAAAACTGTTTCTCAAACCCTCTCCAGGTCTGGTTCCAAAACTGTTTCTCAAACCCTCTCCAGGTCTGGTTCCAAAACTCTGTTTCTCAAACCCTCTCCAGGTCTGGTTCCAAAACTCTGTTTCTCAAACCCTCTCCAGGTCTGGTTCCAAAACTGTTTCTCAAACCCTCTCCAGGTCTGGTTCCAAAACTGTTTCTCAAACCCTCTCCAGGTCTGGTTCCAAAACTGTTTCTCAAACCCTCTCCAGGTCTGGTTCCAAAACTCTGTTTCTCAAACCCTCTCCAGGTCTGGTTCCAAAACTCTGTTTCTCAAACCCTCTCCAGGTCTGGTTCCAAAACTCTGTTTCTCAAACCCTCTCCAGGTCTGGTTCCAAAACTGTTTCTCAAACCCTCTCCAGGTCTGGTTCCAAAACTCTGTTTCTCAAACCCTCTCCAGGTCTGGTTCCAAAACTCTGTTTCTCAAACCCTCTCCAGGTCTGGTTCCAAAACTCTGTTTCTCAAACCCTCTCCAGGTCTGGTTCTAAAACTGTTTCTCAAACCCTCTCCAGGTCTGGTTCCAAAACTCTGTTTCTCAAACCCTCTCCATGTCTGGTTCCAAAACTCTGTTTCTCAAACCCTCTCCAGGTCTGGTTCCAAAACTCTGTTTCTCAAACCCTCTCCAGGTCTGGTTCCAAAACTCTGTTTCTCAAACCCTCTCCAGGTCTGGTTCTAAAACTGTTTCTCAAACCCTCTCCAGGTCTGGTTCCAAAACTCTGTTTCTCAAACCCTCTCCAGGTCTGGTTCCAAAACTCTGTTTCTCAAACCCTCTCCAGGTCTGGTTCCAAAACTCTGTTTCTCAAACCCTCTCCAGGTCTGGTTCCAAAACTCTGTTTCTCAAACCCTCTCCAGGTCTGGTTCCAAAACTGTTTCTCAAACCCTCTCCAGGTCTGGTTCCAAAACTCTGTTTCTCAAACCCTCTCCAGGTCTGGTTCCAAAACTGTTTCTCAAACCCTCTCCAGGTCTGGTTCTAAAACTGTTTCTCAAACCCTCTCCAGGTCTGGTTCCAAAACTGTGTTTCTCAAACCCTCTCCAGGTCTGGTTCCAAAACTGTGTTTCTCAAACCCTCTCCAGGTCTGGTTCCAAAACTCTGTTTCTCAAACCCTCTCCAGGTCTGGTTCCAAAACTGTTTCTCAAACCCTCTCCAGGTCTGGTTCCAAAACTCTGTTTATCAAACCCTCTCCAGGTCTGGTTCCAAAACTCTGTTTATCAAACCCTCTCCAGGTCTGGTTCCAAAACTCTGTTTATCAAACCCTCTCCAGGTCTGGTTCCAAACCCTAAACCCTCTGTTTCTCAAACCCTCTCCAGGTCTGGTTCTAAAACTGTTTCTCAAACCCTCTCCAGGTCTTGTTCCAAAACTGTTTCTCAAACCCTCTCCAGGTCTGGTTCCAAAACTCTGTTTCTCAAACCCTCTCCAGGTCTGGTTCCAAAACTCTGTTTCTCAAACCCTCTCCAGGTCTGGTTCCAAAACTGTTTCTCAAACCCTCTCCAGGTCTGGTTCCAAAACTCTGTTTCTCAAACCCTCTCCAGGTCTGGTTCCAAAACTGTTTCTCAAACCCTCTCCAGGTCTGGTTCCAAAACTGTTTCTCAAACCCTCTCCAGGTCTGGTTCCAAAACTGTTTATCAAACCCTCTCCAGGTCTGGTTCCAAAACTCTGTTTCTCAAACCCTCTCCAGGTCTGGTTCCAAAACTCTGTTTCTCAAACCCTCTCCAGGTCTGGTTCCAAAACTGTTTCTCAAACCCTCTCCAGGTCTGGTTCCAAAACTCTGTTTATCAAACCCTCTCCAGGTCTGGTTCCAAAACTCTGTTTATCAAACCCTCTCCAGGTCTGGTTCCAAAACTCTGTTTATCAAACCCTCTCCAGGTCTGGTTCCAAACCCTAAACCCTCTGTTTCTCAAACCCTCTCCAGGTCTGGTTCTAAAACTGTTTCTCAAACCCTCTCCAGGTCTTGTTCCAAAACTGTTTCTCAAACCCTCTCCAGGTCTGGTTCCAAAACTCTGTTTCTCAAACCCTCTCCAGGTCTGGTTCCAAAACTCTGTTTCTCAAACCCTCTCCAGGTCTGGTTCCAAAACTGTTTCTCAAACCCTCTCCAGGTCTGGTTCCAAAACTCTGTTTCTCAAACCCTCTCCAGGTCTGGTTCCAAAACTGTTTCTCAAACCCTCTCCAGGTCTGGTTCCAAAACTGTTTCTCAAACCCTCTCCAGGTCTGGTTCCAAAACTGTTTATCAAACCCTCTCCAGGTCTGGTTCCAAAACTCTGTTTCTCAAACCCTCTCCAGGTCTGGTTCCAAAACTCTGTTTCTCAAACCCTCTCCAGGTCTGGTTCCAAAACTGTTTCTCAAACCCTCTCCAGGTCTGGTTCCAAAACTGTTTCTCAAACCCTCTCCAGGTCTGGTTCCAAAACTGTTTCTCAAACCCTCTCCAGGTCTGGTTCCAAAACTGTTTCTCAAACCCTCTCCAGGTCTGGTTCCAAAACTCTGTTTCTCAAACCCTCTCCAGGTCTGGTTCCAAAACTGTTTCCCAAACCCTCTCCAGGTCTGGTTCCAAAACTGTTTCTCAAACCCTCTCCAGGTCTGGTTCCAAAACTCTGTTTCTCAAACCCTCTCCAGGTCTGGTTCCAAAACTCTGTTTCTCAAACCCTCTCCAGGTCTGGTTCCAAAACTCTGTTTCTCAAACCCTCTCCAGGTCTGGTTCCAAAACTGTTTCTCAAACCCTCTCCAGGTCTGGTTCCAAAACTCTGTTTCTCAAACCCTCTCCAGGTCTGGTTCCAAAACTGTTTCTCAAACCCTCTCCAGGTCTGGTTCTAAAACTGTTTCTCAAACCCTCTCCAGGTCTGGTTCCAAAACTGTGTTTCTCAAACCCTCTCCAGGTCTGGTTCCAAAACTGTTTCTCAAACCCTCTCCAGGTCTGGTTCCAAAACTCTGTTTCTCAAACCCTCTCCAGGTCTGGTTCCAAAACTGTGTTTCTCAAACCCTCTCCAGGTCTGGTTCCAAAACTCTGTTTCTCAAACCCTCTCCAGGTCTGGTTCCAAAACTGTTTCTCAAACCCTCTCCAGGTCTGGTTCCAAAACTCTGTTTATCAAACCCTCTCCAGGTCTGGTTCCAAAACTCTGTTTATCAAACCCTCTCCAGGTCTGGTTCCAAAACTCTGTTTATCAAACCCTCTCCAGGTCTGGTTCCAAACCCTAAACCCTCTGTTTCTCAAACCCTCTCCAGGTCTGGTTCCAAAACTGTTTCTCAAACCCTCTCCAGGTCTGGTTCCAAAACTCTGTTTCTCAAACCCTCTCCAGGTCTGGTTCCAAAACTCTGTTTCTCAAACCCTCTCCAGGTCTGGTTCCAAAACTGTTTCTCAAACCCTCTCCAGGTCTGGTTCCAAAACTGTTTATCAAACCCTCTCCAGGTCTGGTTCCAAAACTCTGTTTCTCAAACCCTCTCCAGGTCTGGTTCCAAAACTCTGTTTCTCAAACCCTCTCCAGGTCTGGTTCCAAAACTCTGTTTCTCAAACCCTCTCCAGGTCTGGTTCCAAAACTGTTTCTCAAACCCTCTCCAGGTCTGGTTCCAAAACTCTGTTTCTCAAACCCTCTCCAGGTCTGGTTCCAAAACTCTGTTTCTCAAACCCTCTCCAGGTCTGGTTCCAAAACTGTTTCTCAAACCCTCTCCAGGTCTGGTTCCAAAACTGTTTCTCAAACCCTCTCCAGGTCTGGTTCCAAAACTCTGTTTCTCAAACCCTCTCCAGGTCTGGTTCCAAAACTGTTTCTCAAACCCTCTCCAGGTCTGGTTCCAAAACTGTTTCTCAAACCCTCTCCAGGTCCGGTTCCAAAACTGTTTCTCAAACCCTCTCCAGGTCTGGTTCCAAAACTCTGTTTCTCAAACCCTCTCCAGGTCTGGTTCCAAAACTCTGTTTCTCAAACCCTCTCCAGGTCTGGTTCCAAAACTGTTTCTCAAACCCTCTCCAGGTCTGGTTCCAAAACTCTGTTTCTCAAACCCTCTCCAGGTCTGGTTCCAAAACTCTGTTTATCAAACCCTCTCCAGGTCTGGTTCCAAAACTGTTTCTCAAACCCTCTCCAGGTCTGGTTCCAAAACTCTGTTTCTCAAACCCTCTCCAGGTCTGGTTCCAAAACTCTGTTTCTCAAACCCTCTCCAGGTCTGGTTCCAAAACTCTGTTTCTCAAACCCTCTCCAGGTCTGGTTCCAAAACTCTGTTTCTCAAACCCTCTCCAGGTCTGGTTCCAAAACTGTTTCCCAAACCCTCTCCAGGTCTGGTTCCAAAACTGTTTCCCAAACCCTCTCCAGGTCTGGTTCCAAACCCTAAACCCTCTCCAGGTCTGGTTCCAAAACTCTGTTTCTCAAACCCTCTCCAGGTCTGGTTCCAAAACTCTGTTTCTCAAACCCTCTCCAGGTCTGGTTCCAAAACTGTTTCTCAAACCCTCTCCAGGTCTGGTTCCAAAACTCTGTTTCTCAAACCCTCTCCAGGTCTGGTTCCAAAACTGTTTCTCAAACCCTCTCCAGGTCTGGTTCCAAAACTCTGTTTCTCAAACCCTCTCCAGGTCTGGTTCCAAAACTCTGTTTCTCAAACCCTCTCCAGGTCTGGTTCCAAAACTCTGTTTCTCAAACCCTCTCCAGGTCTGGTTCCAAAACTGTTTCCCAAACCCTCTCCAGGTCTGGTTCCAAAACTGTTTCTCAAACCCTCTCCAGGTCTGGTTCCAAAACTCTGTTTCTCAAACCCTCTCCAGGTCTGGTTCCAAAACTCTGTTTCTCAAACCCTCTCCAGGTCTGGTTCCAAAACTGTTTATCAAACCCTCTCCAGGTCTGGTTCCAAAACTCTGTTTCTCAAACCCTCTCCAGGTCTGGTTCCAAAACTCTGTTTCTCAAACCCTCTCCAGGTCTGGTTCCAAAACTGTTTATCAAACCCTCTCCAGGTCTGGTTCCAAAACTCTGTTTCTCAAACCCTCTCCAGGTCTGGTTCCAAAACTCTGTTTCTCAAACCCTCTCCAGGTCTGGTTCCAAAACTCTGTTTCTCAAACCCTCTCCAGGTCTGGTTCCAAAACTGTTTATCAAACCCTCTCCAGGTCTGGTTCCAAAACTGTTTATCAAACCCTCTCCAGGTCTGGTTCCAAAACTCTGTTTCCCAAACCCTCTCCAGGTCTGGTTCCAAAACTGTTTCTCAAACCCTCTCCAGGTCTGGTTCCAAAACTGTTTCTCAAACCCTCTCCAGGTCTGGTTCCAAAACTCTGTTTCTCAAACCCTCTCCAGGTCTGGTTCCAAAACTGTTTCTCAAACCCTCTCCAGGTCTGGTTCCAAAACTCTGTTTCTCAAACCCTCTCCAGGTCTGGTTCCAAAACTGTTTCTCAAACCCTCTCCAGGTCTGGTTCCAAAACTGTTTCTCAAACCCTCTCCAGGTCTGGTTCCAAAACTGTTTCTCAAACCCTCTCCAGGTCTGGTTCCAAAACTCTGTTTCTCAAACCCTCTCCAGGTCTGGTTCCAAAACTGTTTCTCAAACCCTCTCCAGGTCTGGTTCCAAAACTCTGTTTCTCAAACCCTCTCCAGGTCTGGTTCCAAAACTGTTTATCAAACCCTCTCCAGGTCTGGTTCCAAAACTGTTTCTCAAACCCTCTCCAGGTCTGGTTCCAAAACTGTTTATCAAACCCTCTCCAGGTCTGGTTCCAAAACTGTTTCTCAAACCCTCTCCAGGTCTGGTTCCAAAACTCTGTTTCTCAAACCCTCTCCAGGTCTGGTTCCAAAACTGTTTCTCAAACCCTCTCTAGGTCTGGTTCCAAAACTCTGTTTATCAAACCCTCTCCAGGTCTGGTTCCAAAACTGTCGAGCTCGTCAGAAAAAGCACATCAATCCAATGGCTGTATCCTGTCCTGTAGTGATGACATCACTTCCTTCTGGCCAACTGGTAGAAGACCTGCATTACTCCACCTTTGTTCCTGACACGACCCTCCTGACCACACTGACCTACATGGATGGTAAGACACACACACACACACACACACACACACACACACACACACACACACACACACACACTAAAACTAGCTAGTTTAAATGTGACATGAATGTATGTTGAGCAACTTCATTGCTAGCCTAAAGTATTGGCACAAAGAATCTTATGTGAGTTGCAGAAGGGCTGGGGAAACTCGACCATCAGCATTTATCAGTAGCGAGTCAGCGACCCACGAAGGGAGGGTCTCTGTCACTGGAACCTGCCTGGAAAATGAATGTGGCAGTGGTCAGGCAGTGAACAGGCAGTGGTCAGGCAGTGGTCAGGCAGTGGTCAGGCAGTGAACAGGCAGTGAACAGGCAGTGGTCAGGCAGTGGTCAGGCAGTGAACAGGCAGTGAACAGGCAGTGGTCAGGCAGTGGTCAGGCAGTGGTCAGGCAGTGGTCAGGCAGTGGTCAGGCAGTGGTCAGGCAGTGAACAGGCAGTGGTCAGGCAGTGAACAGGCAGTGAACAGGCAGTGGTCAGGCAGTGAACAGGCAGTGGTCAGGCAGTGGTCAGGCAGTGGACAGGCAGTGGACAGGCAGTGGTCAGGCAGTGGTCAGGCAGTGGTCAGGCAGTGGACAGGCAGTGGACAGGCAGTGGACAGGCAGTGGTCAGGCAGTGGACAGGCAGTGGTCAGGCAGTGAAGTCAGGATTCACAGGATGTGACACAGCTCAAAATAATATAACCAAATGGACCCCTGTGTTTAACTACAATAAGGACGTGTGTTATTTCTTTCTATTTAAGTGCAACTGCTATTATGCTACAGATATCTAATCTTCAGTGCACAACATGGTGATGCTCATCATTTAATATTTACATTACATAATTAGGCTATGTGTCATCAATTGTTAGTGAAAAATCTATGCACCTGGCAGTTACTGTATTACTGAGTCACTGTTGGTGGTGTCTCTCTCTCTGGTGGCTCAAGTTGGCTTGAGATGTCGCCTCTCCGTCGCGGTCTGAAACTGTAGGGCAAAAGTCCCTCCCTTCGTGATGCAGAAAACTCTGGCGTGGCACGCTACCTTCTATCCCAGTGGTTCTCAAAGTGGGGTCCTTGAGGGAGTTCCAGGGGGTCCCCAGCTAAATGATAGTTTGGAACCAAATGGACCCTTATGGGTCTGTAACTCAGAGTGTACAAATGGAACCAAATGGACCCTTATGGGTCTGTAACTCAGTGTACAAATGGAACCAAATGGACCCTTATGGGTCTGTAACTCAGTGTACAAATGGAACCAAATGGACCCTTATGGGTCTGTAACTCAGTGTACAAATGGAACCAAATGGACCCTTATGGGTCTGTAACTCAGTGTACAAATGGACCCTCACAGGTCCATTTGTACACTCTCAAGAGTTAAATTAACATGGATTTTACAATATAAATTGGGGTCCCAGAGATAGAAATGCCATTAAAATGGGCGTCCGTAGCTTAACCCATTTTGGGCGGGAACCCCTTTTGGTGTTAGCATTATGTTATGCTTTAGCTTGTAGGTCTGCTATTTTTGAAAAATCGAAGAACGACTGACATAGAAACATAGCTTTTTCAGAAAACTGTCAGGATGTAGAAGACATTTATAGAATCTGATCTCAGGTCAAAATGGGTTGATGCATGTCAAACTGGGGGTCCTTGAAATGAAAACGGTTGAAAGTGACAGCTAGAGCTGCACAAACGGGGGTCCACAGGCTAATAAATGTCAATTTGGCGGTTCCTTGACGGTTTGAGAACCTACTGTTCTATACAACAGGGGTTCTCAACGTTTTTGGCCGGGGACCCCCGGAAATGCTTTGGCAATGTCTCGGGACCCCCGCCCCGACCCCCAATTTTAAATTGACTGCTACAATAACCTTAAACCATTTTGGGCGGGAACCCCTTTTGGTGTTTTAAGCATTGTTATAATTTAGCTATTGAAAAATAGCAGATCTACAAGCTCATAGCGCGCCACCGAGTGGCGCGCTACGAGCTTGTAGGTCTGCTATTTTTGAAAAATCGTGAAAATAAAATTTAAAAAAAGAATCTTTTCTTTTTTTTTTCTTTTTTTTTTTGAAAATAATTTGGGGACCCCCTAAAATAATTTGGCGACCCCCCCGAGGGGTCGCGACCCACGGGTTGAGAACCCCTGTTCTATACAACAGTTCTCTTCATATCCACTAGAATTTGAACCTTGTGTTTTTCTTCTTCCAGTCCAGTCCGCCAACCCAATGTTGCTCCAGCCAGTCATAGCCAATCCGATGACACACCTGCCGGTCAGCCACGCCTGAGCCACACCCACTTTGAAGACGAGCTGTTGCTGGTTGGCCCGAGAGAGGTTTTTTCCAGGAGCCGGTTTGAAGAGAAAAGAAGCATAACTGAGCATTGCACTGAACGTCACAACATGCCTAGAAGCACTAGATGGGTTCAAAAAATGATAAATGCTGTATTTGAATTTATTCAGGTTTACAAAACATTGTCATAATCTATACACTGCCCCTTTTATGGCGCTGCGGGCGTTACAAACATTCCATTTCTTTAAATATTTACTGAAGAGAAGCAGTATGGCAGTTGCCAGCAGCGTTAAGTACATTTTACATTAATATGTAGAGAGTGTAAAAAAAGTTGTATTTGTGTTATTGTTGTATCCATTATTGGTTATACATTTCCTGGCATTTAATTTATTTGAAATGTATGACATTAAGGCACCTTGTAGCAACAAACCAATTCTCAGTGGAATATTTGTCAGCTGTTTATTTACACCGTAGAGTTTGGGTGTGTGAACAGGCTCAAAATAGTTTTTTTATTTTATGTACTGTACACAGGAACAGATTTTTTTTGTTTTTGTATTACCCTGGAAAGCCCAGATAGACCGGTCATTACCTGTGGAACCAGTAATAAATTATTGAAATCTTGCAAAAAAAACCAATCCTGCCTTTGTTGCACCTTCTCGAGGCTGTACAAATCATTTTACTTGCTTGGACAACCATTTAAAAAAAAGAACAGCTTAGATCATAACGTGTCGCGTACATTGTGAACGATCAATTAACTATTATAGTGGTTAACACATTAAAACTCATTTTGGGCGGAAACCCCTTTTGGTGTTAGCATTATGTTATGCTTTAGCTATTGAAAAATAGCAGATCTACAAGCTCATAGCGCGCCACCGAGTGGCGCGCTACGAGCTTGTAGATCTGCTATTTTTGAAAAATCGAAGAACCACTCACATAGAAACATAGTTTTTTCAGAACTGTCAGGATGTAGAAGACATTTTTAGAATCTTATCTCAGGTCAAAATGGGTTAGGACCTGAGGCTGATTCTACAAATGTCTTCTAAATCACGGCTTCCCAAACTTTTTCATGTCAAGGACCCCCAAATGATTAGCCTGCGGACCCCCATTTGAAAAATATATGCCAGGCATAAGAGAAGACTTTTATGGCTATAGCAGTGATTCTCAAACGTTTTAATTTCAAGGACCCTCAGTTTGACATGCATTAGGCTACAGACCCCCATTTTTAAACTGCAAATTAAACGATAAACTTGTGATGCAAAATAAACAAACTAACTCATAATAACTGAAAAACAAAATATTCAAAATTAGCAAATAGCTTTTGGTTGGTTTTCACAACCGCAGCAGCGCAGCGTAACACACACACATATATGGTGATTTGGGGTTACAGTGACGGTACAGTACAGGGACCCCCTGGGGACCCCCACACAGTAACTGTCATTTTTCAACCATTTCGGACACGGGGCGGCTCGCCGGAACCCGGGCCGGACCCCTGGGCGCGTTCCTGGGAGTCTGGATGTTCCGGGGACCCCCACACGGAGTTGCACCACTCACGTAGAGCCTGCATGTATTCAGCACTTTTGAATGCATTCATTGCATACACTATTCGGTGATGTATTTTCTGCCAATTCGGGCCGAAACCGAATAGGCCGAAAATGCATTTTCTGCCGAATATCTTCTGCTGAATATTTTCTGCGGCCGAATATTCGGTGCATCACTAAGTTATATTGTATTTACATACTCTAGTCTACCATAAAAGGACACAATTAAAGTAAATAAAAAAAACAAGGACAAAACAAATGACAGTTGATACTTGGATACAGAACAAAGAACAGGAGACAGGCAGAGGAAAGGAAATGGAGAAACGGATCAGAACAGGAGACGGGCAGAGTAAAGGAAATGGAGAAACGGATCAGACGGAGGATGTGAAAACAACAGAAGCATCGTGTCGTCAACATTCTAAGGGATATTGTTTGATAATTAAGCCCATTGTTGTTGGTCAATGGAGGTCAGGAGTAACACAAAACAATGCACACTTTATTTCCTCTCTAAATGGACAGACATGGAGACCCCAAGACACTTTGATGTCCATTCAGTTCACCCCGCCCGCTTCTGCCCACTAGACATTAGTCAAAACAAACATTTATGCACACATGCTTTCATGTAGCCTACTTATGTACACGCATGTGTACATGTGCGTGCGTGTGTGCGCGCGCGCGCACACACACACACACACACACACACACACACACACAAAGTATGCCATCATCAGACGAACAGGCAGGTGAATGTGTTGGTAGCCGGTAGAGTTCTCATCGGGCCTGAAAATTAAGGCCCGGCCCTACTCTACCCTAACTGGGTCGGCCCGAGGCCCGGCCCGACCCTAACAATTACCATAATGTCAGGCCCGAAAACCCGAAAAAGCCCGAGTGAGAGAAGAAAAAAAAAAGGAAAAAGAAAAATGCCACTATATGGCCGCGGCGCCGTGGATTATTGAGACGACCGTGTCAGAGAACGCACTAATAGTCTAGTCGCCGAAATAAAGGATTTATGTAACTCACGTTAATTGGCTGATAATGTTCCATTTTCAACATTCTAATGGTTTCCAGCAATTTCCAGGGGTGAGTAAACATCTTCTGAATCAAAGTAGCAGCGATCCTCTGAAGTGACGCAGTTAATTATGTCCAATAGGCTACTGGCAATATTATGACAATTGTCAACTTGGCTATAATCTACTAGGTTACTGTATACAGTAGTTTACATTAATCATTGCCTCTCAAACCCACATTACATACCACGCGTAATGTGCGTTGCCTAACCAAAAGAACAGACATACAAACCATCAACATGCCGCTCGATGGCGTGTCGAGTCTGTCGACAGCTTGCAGATCTTTTATTTTGGGCAGTGGGCACACAACGAGGCGCGCTGCGCTACGATGGGGAAATTAAATAGCTGTAGGCTACAGCGCGCTGCTGCACTGTAGCCTACAGTGTGACTGTAACATTGCTTGGTCATCATGTAACTATATTACGTGCAGGCGCTTTCATAGTTATATGGAGCATTTACCGTTGATTAGGTAGCCTAATTTAGCTTATTCACCCAGCTGGGTTCAACGAGACAGCAGTGTCTCGTTAAGCCCCGACGTTTCCAAAACGAGCTATTGCGGATAAATCGATGGTCTTATAAAACATTTAAGCATATGGCAAGTTGACTTAAGTTATATAGTTGATGCTGAGCAGTAAGCAGCTCATTTGGTTGGCAAACCAGAGGCCAGCCAGCGGTAGCAAGTTCAACAACCACCGTTCTATTCTGTCACTTTGGTGCGCTGCTGCTGATCATCGCCGCCTCCTCCTTCAGTCACATAGTATAATAGCCTAAACTGTAAAAGTGAATCGCCAACATTCACCAGCTCAGCCCTCTTCATATTAAATAAATACATTACACAAACAACAGAATTGTTATTTTTGTTATAATAAAATTATATAAAAAAAATAAAAAAAATCACGGAAAATCACAGAGCCCGAGGCTCGGCCCGGTCCGACTAATTATCGTGCATTTTGGGCCCAGCCCTACCCGAAAATGTCGGGCCGGGCCGGGTTCGGGCAGAGATTGAGAACTCTAGTAGCCGGGGGGGGGGGGGAATACAAGGAATACAGTTTAACTGTCATGCCGTACTTTTTTATTTGTGTTTTTTCTATTAATTTGGTCATTAAGGTCCACAGAATGAGAGGTCTGCTCTGGTCATTAAGGTCCACAGAATGAGAGGTCTGCTCTGGTCATTAAGGTCCACAGAATGAGAGGTCTGCTCTGGTCATTAAGGTCCACAGAATGAGAGGTCTGCTCTGGTCATTAAGGTCCACAGAATGAGAGGTCTGCTCTGGTCATTAAGGTCCACAGAATGAGAGGCCTGCTCTGGGCATTAAGGTCCACAGAATGAGAGGCCTGCTCTGGGCATTAAGGTCCACAGAATGAGAGGTCTGCTCTGGTCATTAAGGTCCACAGAATGAGAGGTCTGCTCTGGGCATTAAGGTCCACAGAATGAGAGGTCTGCTCTGGTCACTAAGGTCCACAGAATGAGAGGTCTGCTCTGGTCATTAAGGTCCACAGAATGAGAGGTCTGCTCTGGTCATTAAGGTCCACAGAATGAGAGGTCTGCTCTGGTCATTAAGGTCCACAGAATGAGAGGTCTGCTCTGGTCATTAAGGTCCACAGAATGAGAGGTCTGCTCTGGTCATTAAGGTCCACAGAATGATAGGTCTGCTCTGGTCATTAAGGTCCACAGAATGAGAGGCCTGCTCTGGTCATTAAGGTCCACAGAATGAGAGGTCTGCTCTGGTCATTAAGGTCCACAGAATGAGAGGTCTGCTCTGGTCATTAAGGTCCACAGAATGAGAGGTCTGCTCTGGTCATTAAGGTCCACAGAATGAGAGGTCTGCTCTGGTCATTAAGGTCCACAGAATGAGGTCTGTGGAATGAGGTCTGCTCTGGTCATTAAGGTCCACAGAATGAGGTCTGTGGAATGAGGTCTGCTCTGGTCATTAAGGTCCACAGAATGAGAGGTCTGCTCTGGTCATTAAGGTCCACAGAATGAGAGGTCTGCCCTGGTCATTAAGGTCTACAGAATGAGAGGTCTGCTCTGGTCATTAAGGTCCACAGAATGAGAGGTCTGCTCTGGTCATTAAGGTCCACAGAATGAGAGGTCTGCTCTGGTCATTAAGGTCCACAGAATGAGAGGTCTGCTCTGCTGGAAACACAGGGTAAAAACAAAGTGATGGCCATTTTTGTATACCACACACCAGGGGTTCTCAACCCGTGGGTCGCGACCCCTTGGGGGGGGGGGGGGGTCGCCAAATTATTTTGGGGGGTCCCCAAATTATTTTCCAAAAAAAAAACGGAATGGCTGGAAAATGGAAATGAAGAGTTTACATATAGTACACATAGTACATGCAGAGGTACGCTCCCCACCTTCCCTAATGATTATATCTGGTTTCAGTATTTATTTATGGTGTATTGTCTCTATTATTAAGGTTATTGTAGCGGTCAATTTATATTGGGGGTCGGGAGGGGGCGGACGTTGAGAACCCCTGCCATAGAGAACCTATAAAGGCAACATTTTCCAATTTTCATTATACTTTAAAGGTATATTCAGTGATTTTACTTCATTCAAATATCACTTATTTTTTTTCTTTTTCTGGATAATCCTCCCTACTATAGAGTGTGCTGACCATATAAGGAGTTCCTCCCTGTCCCCAGTGAGCCCCTGGGGGTCAAAAAAACCCTAGTTTCAGTTTTGGTGGCGGGTGGCAAAGCCTTCATCCAATCAGGATGAGAGGGGCCTTCCTCCAATCATGATCGACTGGGGGCGGGCCTTGGTGCACATGCTGTTGGCCTGTTGCACTTCCCCCCCACTGTAGGGCGTGTGCATGTGCACATTTTGTTACCGGGGCGGACTGGGTGGTTTTCCAAATCACTGAATGCTCCTTTAAGTAGCATGTGACATCATTGACATGTCAAACTAGAGAGTTTTCATGACTTGTACAGTATAGGGAAAAGGGGGGGTTCTTTATGCAGCCGCCCTTATAAGTGCTCTTTGAGAGCGGTTTTGAAGTAGTTGTTGCGCTAGAACCTCATACTACTTTTTTTGATTGATTGATTGAAATATGTATTAACAGTTTGCAGAATTACAGTACATTTCAAGCACAACTCAATACAAAAGACTGTTAACTGTGAGTGGACGACCCAATATAAAGCATTACACTTGTTTACAAGAGGGTCCACCTTGTTCAATTCATCAAAACATTTAGAGACGTACAAATAGACACTTCTATATAGTCAAAGAACAGAACAGGAATTCATCATAAAGGAGGTAAAAAGGGAAAAGAAACATATACAGTGAGGGGAAAAAGAGGGGGGGGGGAACACTGATGGTTTATAATTGGCCCATAATTTCAGGCCCATAATAGAGCTATTTAATTAACAACTGCAGTATATAAGAGGTTGTTTGAGCCATGAGGAGCTGTGTTGTTGCCATGTCAAGTACCATTTTACACGTATGTGAAGCAACTATGCCACCTGGTGGTCAGCCTTTGCCAATGATTCTCATCAGAATTTAAAACACCAATGGATGCATGATATGACGTGTTTGTCTGGAAAAAGTAGCGAGAGAGTTCTGTATACGTGCAAAAAATATATAAAATAAAAACAGTTGGAATCGATATTGGGAAGGAATTAAAATGGAAACATATACATATTTATTTAATATATTTAAATAAGCAGTGGACAGAATATATATATTTATTTGATTTTCACAACAAATATACTGTTTATTTCCAAAGGAAGGATGACTTTTTAGTTGTGGGCGGGAACCCCTTTTGGTGTTAGCATTATGTTATGCTTTAGCTATTAAAAAATAGCAGATCTACAAGCTCATAGCGCGCCACCGAGTGGCGCACTACGAGCTTGTAGGTCTGCTATTTTTGAAAAATCGAAGAACGACTGACATAGAAACATAGCTTTTTCAGAAAACTGTCCGGATGTAGAAGACATTTTTAGAATCTGATCTCAGGTCAGAATGGGTTAAGGTGGTAAGAGGTAAGGTGAGGTAAGAAAGCCTAGAGGGGCTTCTGTGAGAACCTCACCGTTTGCATTGCATACAATTAGGATTTATTACATTTAATATTTTATAATCTTTTATTATTTTCATTTATAAAGTTTCAGGCTCCCTGAGAGTGACTGGGCTCTCAGAATGTCTAACTTAAAGGACAACTTTATAGTTGTTTTCAACCAAGGTTCATGTTTTAGGTTATTAGAGAATGTAAAAGATGAGTGTTCTTTTTTTTCATTTGCTGCTTTCTTTCGAATTAGGGATTTTAGCTATTTTTGACAGGGGGGCGGGGGAGGGGGGAATTCGAGCATGGGGCTAAATATGTATTTTTTTACAACATTTTATAGTGATTTATTTTTTTGTGTTTCAATATTTGTATTAAGTTCATGTATTAAGCATGGACAATACATGAACTTATGACACATGGACACAACATATGACACTTAACCCATTCTGGATGGGAACCCCCTTCTGTAACAGTTTTTTTTCTTTCTCTCTAAACACTTGGAGGGTCTCTGAGGGTTTAGATCAAGATCTATAAGACATTCATAAGATCAACCATAATACCAACACTTGGAGGGTCTCTGAGGGTTTAGATCAAGATCTATAAGACATTCATAAGATCAACCATAATACCAAATGGGTTGACGGTACAATAACAGGACAAAAACAAAAAGTATATGCAAATCATAAAATACATAATTATGCCAAAGGGGCATAAGGACAGAAAGTATATACAAATCATAAGTACCTATTTACAGTTTCACACCAAATTGAGTATATTAGACATCACAATATAGCTGCCACCATCATCTTTTAGATTATGTAAGTGATTTTTTTATTTTTTTATTTACTATAGTCCTACTAGACCCCAAGAAATTACATCTGGCCACAAAAGATCACAGGATCTACTGAATGTGAAGGTAGCCTACTGTGTGTCATAGGCTCAATATGTCAGTTTGACACATTCAATAGATCCCGTGATCTGTTGTGGCCAGATGTAATTTCTTGGGGTCTAGTAGGACTATAGTAAATAATAAAAAAATAAATCGCTATAAAATGTTGTAAAAAAAAACACATATTTAGCCCCATGCTCGAATGCCCCCCCCCCCCCCCCCCCCCCCCTGTCAAAAACAGCTAAAATCCCTAAAACGAAACGGAAAAAAAATGAACACTCATCTTTTATACTTTCTCATAACAACCTAAAACAACCTAAAAAAACGAATGTTGTCCTTTAACAAGATATCTTGAACGTTATTCAGGTTGGTATATTTGAAGTGCATCTTCATGTTTTTCCCAGAAAATGATGTTGGTGATTTTGACGAGAGTCTTAATCTCTAGGGTTACTGTAGTACATTTCCTACATGCATACAATGCATGACAAGACATCTCAATAGCGGATTACCATGAAACTTGCAGAGCATTTTAATCATCGTCAACAGATTAATCCTCATTATATAACATATTTTACATGATGGGCTGTTGGTGACCTGGGTTATGGATTAACCCCTTCTGTACGGGAACCCCTTTTGGTGTTTTAAGCATTATATTATACACTTTAGCTATTGAAAAATATCAGGTCTACAAGCTCATAGCGCGGCACCGAGTGCCGCGCTATGAGCTTGTAGGTCTGCTATTTTTGAAAAATCTTGAAAATGTGGCTCAAATCTTTGAATGTATATTCTTTCAGAGTGAACGTTTTTAACTCAAATCTTTGCTTCTGGGAGGTCCCTGGAACAACATATTTTCAGAGGGGGGTCAGTGGCCAAATACATATCATTTTGGGGGTCCTTGACATGAAATATTGAGCACCACTGAGAAAATTGTCATCATTTAGAAGACATTTTTTTTAGGCCTACATGGATTAACACCAGAGTCACCAAATCATATGAACAGAACAGCTGTGAGGCTTGTTTTTCTGCATGGTCACAGTGGTCGTACTATGGCTGACACAGAACCTATAGAACTTTTTCATGTTAAGGATCCTCATTTGAAAATAATATGCCAGGAGTCATAAGATAATATTTTATTTACGGCTCTAGCAGTGATTCTCAACCATTTTTTATTTCAAGGACCCCCAGTTTGACATGCATTAGGCTACGGACCCCAATGTAATGGCATTTCTATTTCTGGGAACTTAAAAACTGTCTGGGGTGTTCACATAAGCCTGAGTAGACGATGACATGACTCAAAATGTTTTGAAAGTGAAATATCCCTTTAACTTAACTCTGGGAGTGTATACAAATGGAACCGTTAGGGTCCATTTGGTTCCATTTGTACACTCTGAGTTACAGACCCATAAGGGTCCATTTGGTTCCAAACTATCCATCATCTAGTTGGGGTTGGGGACCCCCTGGAACTCCCTCAAGGACCCCTGGGGGTCCCCGGATCCCACTTTGAGACCCACTGCTGGAATAGAGCAGGGGTTCTCATGGGGGACCGGGACCCCCCTAGGGACCGGGACGCCGGGACCCCCGCAAAGGCTTTGTCCATGTCTTGTGACCGCCGTCCCCCAATACAAATTGACCGCTACAATAACCTTAATAATAGAGAAAATACATCATAAATAAATACTGAAACCAGATATAATCATTAAGGAAAGTGTATGCATGCACTATGTGTAGGAGGCCTACTATGTAAACTCTAAATTTCCATTTTTCAGCCATTGATCAGTTGATCAATGGCCCCCCAAAATCATTTCGGGACCCCCCCTCCCCGAGGGGTCGCGACCCCCAGGTTGAGAACCCCTGGTATTAGAGAGTGGAACCGGTGACATCCGTAACCGCAGCAAATGCATTGTGGGTCATAATAATTATAATGCATTCTGCTGCTGCAGTAGCATTCTCCCACATGCAGTGTCCCCCGGTGTGTATATGTATGTATCAACATCATGCAGTGTCCCCCCGGTGTGTATATGTATGTATCAACATCATGCAGTGTCCCCCGGTGTGTCCCCGGTGTGTCCCCGGTCCCCGGTGTGTATATGTATGTATCAACATCATGCAGTGTCCCCCGGTGTGTCCCCGGTGTGTCCCCGGTCCCCGGTGTGTATGTATGTATCAACATCATGCAGTGTCCCCCCGGTGTGTATATGTATGTATCAACATCATGCAGTGTCCCCCGGTGTGTATATGTATGTATCAACATCATGCAGTGTCCCCCGGTGTGTATATGTATGTATCAACATCATTCAGTGTCCCCCGGTGTGTATATGTATGTATCAACATCATGCAGTGTCCCCCGGTGTGTATATGTATGTATCAACATCATGCAGTGTCCCCCCGGTGTGTATATGTATGTATCAACATCATGCAGTGTCCCCTGGTGTGTATATGTATGTATCAACATCATGCAGTGTCCCCCGGTGTCCCCTGGTGTGTATATGTATGTATCAACATCATGCAGTGTCCCCCCGGTGTGTATATGTATGTATCAACATCATGCAGTGTCCCCCGGTGTGTATATGTATGTATCAACATCATGCAGTGTCCCCTGGTGTGTATATGTATGTATCAACATCATGCAGTGTCCCCCGGTGTCCCCTGGTGTGTATATGTATGTATCAACATCATGCAGTGTCCCCCCGGTGTGTATATGTATGTATCAACATCATGCAGTGTCCCCCCGGTGTGTATATGTATGTATCAACATCATGCAGTGTCCCCCCGGTGTGTATATGTATGTATCAACATCATGCAGTGTCCCCCGGTGTGTATATGTATGCATCAACATCATGCAGTGTCCCCCCGGTGTGTATATGTATGTATCAACATCATGCAGTGTCCCCCGGTGTGTATATGTATGTATCAACATCATGCAGTGTCCCCCCGGTGTGTATATGTATGTATCAACATCATGCAGTGTCCCCCCGGTGTGTATATGTATGTATCAACATCATGCAGTGTCCCCTGGTGTGTATATGTATGTATCAACATCATTCTCCCACATGCAGTGTCCCCCGGTGTGTATATGTATGTATCAACATCATGCAGTGTCCCCCCGGTGTGTATATGTATGTATCAACATCATGCAGTGTCCCCCCGGTGTGTATATGTATGTATCAACATCATTCTCCCACATGCAGTGTCCCCCGGTGTGTATATGTATGTATCAACATCATGCAGTGTCCCCCCGGTGTGTATATGTATGTATCAACATCATGCAGTGTCCCCCGGTGTGTATATGTATGTATCAACATCATTCTCCCACATGCAGTGTCCCCCCGGTGTGTATATGTATGTATCAACATCATGCAGTGTCCCCCCGGTGTGTATATGAATGTATCAACATCATGCAGTGTCCCCCGGTGTGTATATGTATGTATCAACATCATGCAGTGTCCCCTGGTGTGTATATGTATGTATCAACATCATGCAGTGTCCCCTGGTGTGTATATGTATGTATCAACATCATGCAGTGTCCCCCTGGTGTGTATATGTATGTATCAACATCCTGCAGTGTCCCCCTGGTGTGTATATGTATGTATCAACATCATGCAGTGTCCCCTGGTGTGTATATGTATGTATCAACATCATGCAGTGTCCCCCCGGTGTGTATATGTATGTATCAACATCATGCAGTGTCCCCCCGGTGTGTATATGTATGTATCAACATCATGCAGTGTCCCCCGGTGTGTATATGTATGTATCAACATCATGCAGTGTCCCCCCGGTGTGTATATGTATGTATCAACATCATGCAGTGTCCCCCCGGTGTGTATATGTATGTATCAACATCATGCAGTGTCCCCCCGGTGTGTATATGTATGTATCAACATCATGCAGTGTCCCCTGGTGTGTATATGTATGTATCAACATCATGCAGTGTCCCCCGGTGTGTATATGTATGTATCAACATCATGCAGTGTCCCCCCGGTGTGTATATGTATGTATCAACATCATGCAGTGTCCCCTGGTGTGTATATGTATGTATCAACATCATTCTCCCACATGCAGTGTCCCCCGGTGTGTATATGTATGTATCAACATCATGCAGTGTCCCCCCGGTGTGTATATGTATGTATCAACATCATACAGTGTCCCCCCGGTGTGTATATGTATGTATCAACATCATGCAGTGTCCCCCCGGTGTGTATATGTATGTATCAACATCATGCAGTGTCCCCCCGGTGTGTATATGTATGTATCAACATCATTCTCCCACATGCAGTGTCCCCCGGTGTGTATATGTATGTATCAACATCATGCAGTGTCCCCCCGGTGTGTATATGTATGTATCAACATCATGCAGTGTCCCCCGGTGTGTATATGTATGTATCAACATCATTCTCCCACATGCAGTGTCCCCCCGGTGTGTATATGTATGTATCAACATCATTCTCCCACATGCAGTGTCCCCCCGGTGTGTATATGTATGTATCAACATCATGCAGTGTCCCCCCGGTGTGTATATGTATGTATCAACATCATGCAGTGTCCCCTGGTGTGTATATGTATGTATCAACATCATGCAGTGTCCCCCGGTGTGTATATGTATGTATCAACATCATGCAGTGTCCCCCGGTGTGTATATGTATGTATCAACATCATGCAGTGTCCCCCGGTGTGTATATGTATGTATCAACATCATTCTCCCACATGCAGTGTCCCCCCGGTGTGTATATGTATGTATCAACATCATTCTCCCACATGCAGTGTCCCCCCGGTGTGTATATGTATGTATCAACATCATGCAGTGTCCCCCCGGTGTGTATATGTATGTATCAACATCATGCAGTGTCCCCTGGTGTGTATATGTATGTATCAACATCATGCAGTGTCCCCCCGGTGTGTATATGTATGTATCAACATCATGCAGTGTCCCCCCGGTGTGTATATGTATGTATCAACATCATGCAGTGTCCCCCGGTGTGTATATGTATGTATCAACATCATGCAGTGTCCCCCCGGTGTGTATATGTATGTATCAACATCATGCAGTGTCCCCCCGGTGTGTATATGTATGTATCAACATCATGCAGTGTCCCCCCGGTGTGTATATGTATGTATCAACATCATGCAGTGTCCCCTGGTGTGTATATGTATGTATCAACATCATGCAGTGTCCCCCGGTGTCCCCTGGTGTGTATATGTATGTATCAACATCATGCAGTGTCCCCCGGTGTCCCCCGGTGTGTATATGTATGTATCAACATCATGCAGTGTCCCCTGGTGTGTATATGTATGTATCAACATCATGCAGTGTCCCCCGGTGTCCCCCGGTGTGTATATGTATGTATCAACATCATTCAGTGTCCCCCGGTGTGTATATGTATGTATCAACATCATTCAGTGTCCCCCGGTGTGTATATGTATGTATCAACATCATTCAGTGTCCCCTGGTGTGTATATGTATGTATCAACATCATTCAGTGTCCCCTGGTGTGTATATGTATGTATCAACATCATGCAGTGTCCCCTGGTGTGTATATGTATGTATCAACATCATTCAGTGTCCCCCGGTGTGTATGTATGTATCAACATCATGCAGTGTCCCCCCGGTGTGTATATGTATGTATCAACATCATTCAGTGTCCCCCGGTGTGTATATGTATGTATCAACATCATTCAGTGTCCCCCGGTGTGTATATGTATGTATCAACATCATGCAGTGTCCCCCTGGTGTGTATATGTATGTATCAACATCATGCAGTGTCCCCCCGGTGTGTATATGTATGTATCAACATCATGCAGTGTCCCCCTGGTGTGTATATGTATGTATCAACATCATGCAGTGTCCCCTGGTGTGTATATGTATGTATCAACATCATGCAGTGTCCCCGGTGTGTATATGTATGTATCAACATCATGCAGTGTCCCCCGGTGTGTATATGTATGTATCAACATCATGCAGTGTCCCCCCGGTGTGTATATGTATGTATCAACATCATGCAGTGTCCCCCGGTGTGTATATGTATGTATCAACATCCTGCAGTGTCCCCCTGGTGTGTATATGTATGTATCAACATCATGCAGTGTCCCCCCGGTGTGTATATGTATGTATCAACATCCTGCAGTGTCCCCCTGGTGTGTATATGTATGTATCAACATCCTGCAGTGTCCCCCCGGTGTGTATATGTATGTATCAACATCCTGCAGTGTCCCCCCGGTGTGTATATGTATGTATCAACATCCTGCAGTGTCCCCCTGGTGTGTATATGTATGTATCAACATCATGCAGTGTCCCCCTGGTGTGTATATGTATGTATCAACATCATGCAGTGTCCCCCCGGTGTGTATATGTATGTATCAACATCCTGCAGTGTCCCCCCGGTGTGTATATGTATGTATCAACATCATGCAGTGTCCCCCTGGTGTGTATATGTATGTATCAACATCATGCAGTGTCCCCCCGGTGTGTATATGTATGTATCAACATCATGCAGTGTCCCCCGGTGTGTATATGTATGTATCAACATCATGCAGTGTCCCCCCGGTGTGTATATGTATGTATCAACATCATGCAATGTCCCCCGGTGTGTATATGTATGTATCAACATCATGCAGTGTCCCCCCGGTGTGTATATGTATGTATCAACATCATGCAATGTCCCCCGGTGTGTATATGTATGTATCAACATCATTCTCCCACATGCAGTGTCCCCCGGTGTGTATATGTATGTATCAACATCATGCAGTGTCCCCCGGTGTGTATATGTATGTATCAACATCATGCAGTGTCCCCTGGTGTGTATATGTATGTATCAACATCATGCAGTGTCCCCTGGTGTGTATATGTATGTATCAACATCATGCAGTGTCCCCCCGGTGTGTATATGTATGTATCAACATCATGCAGTGTCCCCCGGTGTGTATATGTATGTATCAACATCATGCAGTGTCCCCCGGTGTGTATATGTATGTATCAACATCAAATTACAGCCTTTCAAAGCCCTGTCATGGATTCTCGGCTGAGAACAAAGAACATGTCGCCCCCATACATACATTACACACCCAGTCTCACCCTTATACATCCCCATCCTCCTCCTCTGTTACCACGTGCACGCACACACACACGCACGCACGCACGCATGCACGCACGCACGCACGCACGCACGCACGCACGCACGCACGCACGCACGCACGCACGCACGCACACACACACAGCCACCAATGCAATACTCTCCATCCATTATTTCCCTCTGTATAGTGTTGCCCCCCCCCCCCTCCGACCCTAATCCCCTTATTTCTACCCAGACACTGCCCCAAAGTCCCCCTTTCAACCCCAACCCCCCCCCCCCCCCCCCTGCTGCTCTCTGAATCTCATTATTCTGCTGAATTCCCTCCCAGTGCTCTATTAGTCTGAATTTAAAATGAAGATCGATATCCTTATGTAACTGCATGCCGTGCCCACACATGCAAAAATGGTGTACAAGTGCATTTTCTTTTCATGCATATGTGTGAGTGTTTTAGTCCCAGCGTGTGTGTGTGTGTGTCTGCGTGTCCGCGTGCGTGCGTGCGTGCGTGCGTGCGTGCGTGCGTGCGTGCGTGCGTTTGTGTGTACACTATGGCCCCTTTTCCACCGGTTGGTTCCCAGTGGGAAGTTCTTTTTGGGTTTTAGTCCATGAGCCAGAGCTCCAAAATTGGAACGTTAATTATGAATTGAGTGGCAAAACCATACCTATATTAGATTGTTATCACCATGAAACTTCCCCAATTGAGTACTTACACGAAGACAATGATTTATTGTATTACACATTTTACATTTTTAAATATGCAAATGAGGCATTATGTAGGAAAATATGCAAAATAATCTAAAATATGAAAAAGCTACTATACTGTGGAAGGGTTATCATGTATTCATTTACTTGTATTGATCCTATAAACAATTTAATATAGGGTATAGTTTGCCCACCAATTTTGGAGCTCTGGCTCATGGACTAAGAACCAAAAAGAACTGAACCGGTTCCCATTGGGAACCAACCGGTGGAAAAGAACTGAACCGGTTCCCATTGGGAACCAACCGGTGGAAAAGAACTGAACCGGTTCCCATTGGGAACCAACCGGTGGAAAAGAACTGAACCAGGGGTCATTGTGTACGTGTGGAAGCACATGCACCTACAGTATAGGACCATGATTCCAGAGCCTGTGTTGACATGCTACAGTTTATATACGTATATAATATCCGGTGTGTTTGTGTGTCAATCCCTCTTTACTAAGCCCTGGAACCACAGGGGTCGGCTCCTCTATGTAGGTCATCATCATATGGTTGAAGAGTTGATGCTAAAAATTCCATTAAACTGCTCTTCAACACCAAACTGTGTCCGTGTCAAACAAGGTCTCTCTGGCCTGCCTGGCCTCAATTATATAGGCTACCACACCCGGAGAGGGAGAAGATGGGTCAGATGTTTGTTGTGGCATCAATAGAACGGTCAGTTTGATTCTATAGCAACGAGACTGGAAGAGATATTAATGTTTAGGGAAAAAAAACATTTAACCCATTTTGGGCGGGAACCCCTTTTGGTGTTAGCATTATGTTATGCTTTAGCTATTGAAAAATAGCAGATCTACAAGCTCATAGCGCGGCACCGAGTGGCGCGCTACGAGCTTGTAGGTCTGCTATTTTTGAAAAATCAAAGAACGACTGACATAGAAACATATGTTTTTCAGAAAACTGTCAGGATTTAGAAGACATTTTTAGAATCTGATCTCAGGTGTTTACACAACTATTTAAAAGAGCTGTCAAACAAAAACAAACAGCGTGTATGTATATGTTATAGTGTTATAGAGTTACGTACTTTAGATACATGTGTCTGTCTGTGAATTCATTTGGCAAAACTTACAAACTACCGGTATATAAATACCTCATACTATGGCAACTTAAAATATATCACTTTAGGTGGAAAAAAGTTGAAATATACTCAGGGCCGATTCATACTCCTATTTTAGAGCCGAATAAAAATGGGTTGGGCTCTACAATCTACAATGTGACGTCATTTGAGGTTCGGGGGGGGGGGGGGGGGGGGGGGGGGGGGGGGGGAGGGTACCGTCCTAAAGTCGGCTCTTCGGTGCTACTGAAAATTTCTGACGAGCCGAAATCATTTCGGCACTACAGCGCCGAAACAGCGGTAAAATAGGAGTATGAATCGGCCCTAAGTGTTCTTTTGGTAAATAAATGGTAAATGGTGCATTTATATATATATAGCGCTTTTATCCAAAGCACTTAATTTCACACATTCATACACCGGAAACCATGCAAGGTTCAGATGGTCTTGCTCAAGGACACTTCGACACCTCCGGGTGCTCAACCCCAGTCTCCTGCAGGCCACTCTATACCCCTGGGACACTTTTCTTTCTCTTTCTGGAAATAACAGAAACAGCTATGGAGCTTTTTTTTTTTGCACAAAAACACATTTCACCCACTTTACGCCTTTAAACCTGTGACTCTACTCCTGCAGACGGCTGTTTGAGGACGGGAACCCCTTTAGGTGTACTTTAGCTATTGAAAAATAGCAGATCTACATTTTGGGCGGGAACCCCTTTTGGTTCCCGCCCAAAAAAATTAAATGGCAGATCTACAAGCAGATCTACAAGCTCATAGCGCGGCACCGAGTGCCGCGCTATGAGCTTGTAGGTCTGCTATTTTGGAAAAATCGAAGAACGACTGACATAGAAACATAGTTTTTTCAGAAAACTGTCAGGATGTAGAAGACATTTATAGACTCTTTTCTGAGGTCAAAATGGGTGAAGGACTGTGTGTGTATTCACTTATATACATTCATGTAGTTCAGTGGTTTTCAACCATTTTCATATAAAGACCCGTTATTTATTCAGCATTCGAGCCACGGAACCACCATTTGATGACATTTAGCCTCTCAGACCCATCTGAGCCACGGACCACCATTTGATGACATTTAGCCTCTCAGACCCATTTGAGCCACGGACCACCATTTGATGACATTTAGCCTCTCAGACCCATCTGAGCCACGGAACCACCATTTGATGACATTTAGCCTCTCAGACCCATCTGAGCCACGGACCACCATTTGATGACATTTAGCCTCTCAGACCCATTTGAGCCACGGACCACCATTTGATGACATTTAGCCTCTCAGACCCATCTGAGCCACGGACCACCATTTGATGACATTTATCCTCTCAGACCCATCTGAGCCACGGACCACCATTTGATGACATTTAGCCTCTCAGACCCATTCGAGCCACGGACCACCATTTGATGACATTTAGCCTCTCAGACCCATCTGAGCCACGGACCACCATTTGATGACATTTAGCCTCTCAGACCCATCTGAGCCACGGACCACCATTTGATGACATTTAGCCTCTCAGACCCATCTGAGCCACGGACCACCATTTGATGACATTTAGCCTCTCAGACCCATCTGAGCCACGGACCACCATTTGATGACATTTAGCCTCTCAGACCCATTTGAGCCACGGACCACCATTTGATGACATTTAGCCTCTCAGACCCATCTGAGCCACGGACCACCATTTGATGACATTTAGCCTCTCAGACCCATTTGAGCCACGGAACCACCATCTGATGACATTTAGCCTCTCGGACCCATCTGAGCCACGGACCACCATTTGATGACATTTAGCCTCTCAGACCCATTTGAGCCACGGAACCACCATCTGATGACATTTAGCCTCTCAGACCCATCTGAGCCACGGACCACCATTTGATGACATTTAGCCTCTCAGACCCATTCGAGCCACGGAACCACCATTTGATGACATTTAGCCTCTCAGACCCATCTGAGCCACGGACCACCTTTGATGACATTTAGCCTCTCAGACCCATCTGAGCCACGGACCACCATTTGATGACATTTAGCCTCTCAGACCCATCTGAGCCACGGACCACCTTTGATGACATTTAGCCTCTCAGACCCATCTGAGCCACGGACCACCATTTGATGACATTTAGCCTCTCAGACCCAAAACTTAGAATATTGTGTTGTCGACCGTTGGGTGAAATAACAAAAAATAACAATTCTTCTACATTCTCTAATTGTGTAGACTTCTTGTAAATTAAGTAAGATAGATGTTTAGCAATAATTCATCTCCTGGGAGCGAAATGAAACCAAATGGACCTGTATATCGGTCCATTTGGTTTAATTTTACACTCTCAAGAGTTAAAGATCTATAAGGATCTATCTATCTATCTATCTATCTATCTATCTATCTATCTATCTATCTATCTATCTATCTATCTATCTATCTATCTATCTATCTATCTATCTATCTATCTATCTATCTATCTATCTATCTATCTATCTATCTATCTATCTATCTCTCTATATATCTATAGTGTACTGGAGTACTGGAGTATTTCCACATTTCTGTTCTTTTACTCCACTACGTCTCAGATACATATATTATACTTGTACTCAAGCGTCCCAGTCCCGCCCCCTTTCATGACGACGCCAGGCCCAGGAAAAGAATCCCAATGCATTTTTCCCATAGACATTTCAAAAAGTATTTATTTAAAGACCTTTTAAGCGTCGTACGAAGCCAACTCGAGTCGTGACAAATCATGACAACAAACTCAATATTTTGGACCAAACAAATAATTACAAATAATTACAAAGAAAAACAACAAAAAAAGTGTTGTTTTTTTTCTACTTTCTAATTCTTTGTTTGGCCCAAAACATTGTGTTTATTGTCATGATTTGTCACAATTTGAGTTGGCTTTGTACAAGGCTTAAAAGGTCTTTAAATAAATACTTTTTGAAATTTCTATGAGGAAAATGAACAGGGAATCATTTCCTGGGCCCTGGTAGGGGGCGGGACTGGGCCCTGGTAGGGGGCGGGACTGGGCCCTGGTAGGGGCGGGACTGGGCCCTGGTAGGGGGCGGGACTGGGCCCTGGTAGGGGGCGGGACTGGGCCCTGGTAGGGGGCGGGACTGGGCCCTGGTAGGGGCGGGACTGGGCCCTGGTAGGGGGCGGGACTGGGCCCTGGTAGGGGGCGGGACTGGGCCCTGGTAGCAGTCCAGGAATTACGTTTTGGCCAGGCAAGATATGTTAATTGTCGTCTCCCCGCGCACAATCGTAGGTTTTCAAAGAGATATACCTGCCAGACGAGTGGGATACAAAGGCTGAAAGGCATGCATTTACATTACAATGGGCGATAGGCCTATCTCACAGCCCGCTTTCCACGCCCACTTCCGGTAGATAGTGGTGTCATTTAACATTAGCATTTACACGTTTTTTTCTCTGGAGAATCTAAGTACATTTTCTAATGTAAAAATGTGACAGACCAATATTATTATGAAGCAAACAAGATGGTAAATCAGCTCGAAAAGATAGAACAAACCTTACCTTGACTTCTTAAATTACCTCTGTTAACATGTAGCGTCTATGGAGTGACGTCACGCTATCACCACTAACTCCGAAAGGGGGCGTATTAAGGGGGCGGGGAAATTCTGTGAGATAGGCCTATTGAGGGTCGCGCTCTACCGCAACGGCCAATCAGCTGTCCATTAATAGTTCTCATGTCTTGTTTTTGTCCTCTTTTTTCTCATTGTATGGATTTTGGCCAGGCCAGAAATGGATCTGGACAGGCGGCCGCCAGGCCTCGCCTTATTGTAGATACGCCTCTGCCTGGTAGGGGGTGGGACTGCAACGCTCTATAATTAATTGAAAACTGTAGTTACTAGTTACTTTTTAGATTTTGATTATTATTACAGTAACCAGCCCTGTACATATTATAGGCTACATTTCGGGCTATTTGAAAATAGCCGATCTTCAAGCTCGCAATGACAACCTCACAACACTGTGTCACAATGCATTCTGAGCTATTTTCCAAAGATTTTTCTATTATACAATTTATACATTTAGAAAACTTGTGAAATGGGACATTCTGCACAATGAGTACTTTTATTTTTGTACATAAATAATCTTTTTTCAATTCTGGACTTTTACTTGTAACAGAGTATTTTCTACATTGCAGTACTGATACTTTTACTTAACCCATTCTGGGCGGGAACCCCTTTTGGTGTTTTAACTAAGCATTATGTTGTACTTTAGCTATTGAAAAATAGCAGATCTACAAGCTCATAGCGCGCCACCGAGTGGCGCGCTACGAGCTTGTAGGTCTGCTATTTTTGAAAAATCGTGAAAATGTGGCACAAATATTTGAATATAATATTCTTTCCGAATACTTTTTATTTATTTTTCGACGTCAGGCCTTAAAGTAAAAAAATAAATAAATGAAATAAAATGTAATAAAATTGAGTACTTTTTCCCCTCACCACCACATACATCAGACATCAGAAAGGAAAGTGAAGCCACACGCTGATTGGCTGAGCCTGGTGTAAACAGGGCGGGGCCTCGGTGTGAGTGCTGTCCAGCAGCACCAGTGAAAGCAAAGCAAGGTGCTGGGGAGAGATTTACACACACACACACACACACACACACACTCACACGCACACACACACACATTCATTCTGAATCTGCACACTACACTGTCTGGCGAGGAGAGAGCGAGAGAGAGAGATATTTACAAATTAAAGGATACAGCGAGAAAAGGGTGAGTTGATGTTTTTGTACAGTATGTTTCGCTGCAGAACAACAGTTTATCTGTCCGACTTTCTTTCGTCTAGCTAGTAGTATTATTATTAATAATACTACGCAGCTGCATATAGACGAATATTGACGAGAGAACAGAAGGAAGGCGACGCGGTTCGTTCGGTTGGTTAATTCGCACGCGTTTATTTATTTATTTCATTTTTATTTATTTATTTCATGTATTTTCGGGGCACTGATACTGAACGCTGCTGCTGCATCATGGGGCTATAATGTAATGGACGCTGTGTGTGTGTTGGCTTTAATTATTGTACTGATATTAATAGTGAATGCGTTCATGATTCAATGCGTCTTATTGTTGTACTATAGTGTGGTGGTGAAGGATGGTGTTTACTATCCAACAATGGGCTATATAGTGGGCGTGTGAGGAGGGGGACTCTCTCTCTCTCTCTCTCTCTCTCTGTCTCTCTCTCTCCCTCTCTCTCTCTCTCTCTCTCTCTCTCTCATGCAGTGGTTGCTGGCTGGGTCTCCTCTCTCTCTCTGTCTCTCTCTCTCTCTCTCTCTCTCTCTCTCTCTCTCTCTCTTTTCCAGCTCTTTGTTATGGTGGGTGCTGCCGCAGCATCGCAGTCAGTCAGTCAGTCAGTCAGGATGGGATGGGATGGGAGGATGCTACATGGACTCTGTCTGTCTGTCTGTCTGTCCCTGACATACAGACAGGGATGGGAGGATGCTACATGGACTCTGTTAGGGGTCTGTCTGTCTGTCTGTCTGTCTGTCTGTCTGTCTGTCTGTCTGTCTGTCTGTCTGTCTGTCTGTCTGTCTGTCTGTCTGTCAGACAGACAGGGATGGGAGGATGCTACATGGACTCTGTTAGGGGTCTGTCTGTCTGTCTGTCTGTCTGTCTGTCTGACAGGGATGGGAGGATGCTACATGGACTCTGTTAGGGGTCTGTCTGTCTGTCTGTCTGTCTGTCTTTCTGTCTGTCTGTCTGTCTGTCTGTCTGTCTGTCTGTCTGTCAGGGATGGGAGGATGCTACATGGACTCTGTTAGGGGTCGGTCTGTCTGTCTGTCTGTCTGTCTGTCTGTCTGTCTGTCTGTCTGTCTGTCTGTCTGTCTGTCAGGGACAGACAGACAGACAGGGATGGGAGGATGCTACATGGACTGTCTTTCTGTTAGGGAGGGACAGACAGACAGACAGACAGACAGACAGACAGACAGACAGACAGACAGGGATGGGAGGATGCTACATGTACTGTTTGTTAGGGACAGACAGACAGACAGACAGACAGACAGATAGGGATGGGAGGATGCTACATGGACTGTCTGTTAAGGGACAGACAGACATACATACAGACAGACAGACAGACAGACAGACAGACAGACAGACAGACAGACAGACAGGGGAGGATGCTACTTGGACTGTCTGTTAGGGACAGACAGCCAGACAGACAGACAGACAGACAGACAGACAGACAGACAGACAGGGATGGGAGGATGCTACTGGTCTTTTAGGGACAGACAGGTGCTTGACTGTATTACTAGGCCCAGATCATGATGTGACTGTTATATAGCTGACAATAAGCCCCTAGCTGTGCTGCAGCTGCTGCTGCTGCTGCTGCTGCTGCTGCTGCTGCTGCAGCTGCTGCTGCTGCTGCTGCTGCTGCTGCTGCTGCAGCTGCTGCTGCTGCTGCTGCTGCTGCTGCTGCTGCTGCCTCCATGGTGGTGGTGGTTGTTATATAAATATCTTCTAAACATCATTCTCTGACTGAGCATCACTGTCAGTCACCTATAGGTTATATGTGGTGGTTGGTTTAGGATCAATGTCAACGCCATGCAGACCATCTTCAACGCCATGCAGAGCTGCATGGCTGCATGCCTGGGATCTCGTTGTACATGCAGGGAAAAGGGATATTTATGACACAATGAGGAGGGTTCCTCCTCCCCCCCCCCCCCTGGTTCTGTACTGTATGTGGAGGATGGTGTGGTGAGGATGGATTAGTACACATTGTTCTATCGTATCAATCCTTTTAGCTCCTGTTTCTCTCATTTCTCTCTCTCTCTCTCCGTCTCTCTTTGCGTCCACATACTTTCTCTGATGTGTGTTTCTGTCCATTTCAAGCAGTCTTCTCTACATCACTTGTCTGTCTGGTGTCATTGGTCTGAGCTGTTGGACATTCTGGCTGTAGGTTTTAGCATGCAGAGCCGAGACAGACACACAGAGAGTGAGCGACAGACACTGATGGAGACAGACACACAGAGAGTGAGCGACAGACAGACACACAGAGAGTGAGCGACAGACAGACACACAGAGAGTGAGCGACAGACACTGATGGAGACAGACACACAGAGAGTGAGCGACAGACACACAGAGAGTGAGCGACAGACACTGATGGAGACAGACACACAGAGAGTGAGCGACAGACAGACACACAGAGAGTGAGCGACAGACAGACACACAGAGAGTGAGCGACAGACACTGATGGAGACAGACACACAGAGAGTGAGAGACAGACACACAGAGAGTGAGCGACAGACACTGATGGAGACAGACACACAGAGAGTGAGCGACAGACATTGATGGAGACAGACACACAGAGAGTGAGCGACAGACACACAGACAGACACACAGAGAGTGAGTGACAGACACTGATGGAGACAGACACACAGAGAGTGAGCGACAGACACACAGACAGACACACAGAGAGTGAGCGACAGACATTGATGGAGACAGACACACAGAGAGTGAGCGACAGACACTGATGGAGACAGTCACACAGAGAGTGAGCGACAGACACTGATGGAGACAGACACACAGAGAGTGAGCGACAGACACTGATGGAGACAGACACACAGAGAGTGAGCGACAGACACACAGAGAGTGAGCGACAGACACTGATGGAGACAGACACACAGAGAGTGAGCGACAGACACTGATGGAGACAGACACACAGAGAGTGAGCGACAGACACTGATGGAGACAGACACACAGAGAGTGAGCGACAGACAGTGATGGAGACAGACACACAGAGAGTGAGCGACAGACAGTGATGGAGACAGACACACAGAGAGTGAGCGACAGACACTGATGGAGACAGACACACAGAGAGTGAGCGACAGACACACAGAGAGTGAGCGACAGACACTGATGGAGACAGACACACAGAGAGTGAGCGACAGACACACAGAGAGTGAGCGACAGACACTGATGGAGACAGACACACAGAGAGTGAGAGACAGACACTGATGGAGACAGACACACAGAGAGTGAGAGACAGACACTGATGGAGACAGACACACAGAGAGTGAGAGACAGACACTGATGGAGACAGACACACAGAGAGTGAGAGACAGACACTGATGGAGACAGACACACAGAGAGTGAGAGACAGACACTGATGGAGACAGACACACAGAGAGTGAGCGACAGACAGACACACAGAGAGTGAGCGACAGACACTGATGGAGACAGACACACAGAGAGTGAGCGACAGACACACAGAGAGTGAGCGACAGACACTGATGGAGACAGACACACAGAGAGTGAGCAACAGACACACAGAGAGTGAGCGACAGACAGTGATGGAGACAGACACACAGAGAGTGAGCGACAGACAGTGATGGAGACAGACACACAGAGAGTGAGCGACAGGCACACAGACAGACACACACACAGAGAGTGAGCGACAGACACACAGAGAGTGAGCGACAGACACACAGACAGACACACAGAGAGTGAGCGACAGACACTGATGGAGACAGACACACAGAGAGTGAGCGACAGACACTGATGGAGACAGATGGACAGGATAGATAGGGATGATAGGGATAGATAGGGATGACGAAATGGGACGGCATCCCACACATGACGGCGCCCAATCAGGACGGACAACGATCGATTAGGGAAACCGATTAGAACAAATAGCAGTTTATCCTCTTGTTAAAACGCTAAAAGCCCTCCCTGTCCCTAAGGTGCCACACCGTCGGATGGTAAACAAACAGACATCTTGGTGGGGTGCATACTTAGTTTAGACTAGTCATTGGTTAGACATGGGTTAAGGTTAGGTTTAGGTGTGCTGCCCCGTGGGAGGTTAGGGTTATGGTGATGGTTTGAGATAGGTTGTAGTTGTAGGACTAATGACTGGTCTAACCACATACTGTCTAAACTAAGTACTGCACACCATCTTGGCTTCATTTGACGTTTTAGTTATTTATTAGACGTTCTCATCTCTGGTCTTAACCACATGGACCCTATAGCGTCCATGTTGAGGGGCAAACATTCTGCCAAAATAGCAGATCTATACAAGCGTACAAGTGTGAGTTTTGCCGTGGCCTTAAGTTTGTCGATCTGGTATTTTTGAGAGATTTGTTTGTAGAGAGAGAAAAAGGAGGAGGCCTAGTGTAGACCCCTGTTGTACTCCGGTCAACTAAAAGTTTATACATACAGGGTTTTATCCCATTCTGAGTGGGAACCCCTTTTGGTGTTTTAAAGCATTATGTTATACTTTAGCTATTGAAAAATAGCAGATCTACAAGCTCATAGCGCGGCACCGAGTGGCGCGCTATGAACTTGTAGATCTGCTGTTTTTGAAAAATCGTGAAAATGTGCCTCAAATCTTTGAATATATATTATTACATAGTGAACATTTTAACTCAAATCTTTGCTTCTTATCTGGGGAGGTCCCTGGAACAACATATTTTCAGATGGGGGAGCGGAGGCATATTACATATAATTTTTGGGGTCCTTGACATGAAATATTGAGCACCTCTGATACAGAAACATAAGGTTTTTCAGAAAACTGGCAGGATTTTGAAGACATTTTTAAAATTTCGACGTCAGGCCTAAATGGGTTAAGGCAATGAATAAGCTTAACCGCGCCCTCAAACTAAATGCAAATACTTTCAGCACCGTTAACTTAAGTTTAGTTTAACTTCCAGGAAGCAATACATGTTGTAGCAACACAAGAAAGGAGTGCTAATAATTATGTCTATAGAGCGCCGAAGTCCTGACGTCACTCGCTCATCCCCTGGTTCACGGAAGTAATTTCTCTATGGAGAATAACATGGGCTCATCTTACAATCGTCTCATATAAGCATTGTGGTCCAAAAATAAACAAGCTGTCTCTGCGTTATTGTCAGGGAGGTGTCTCTGTATCGTTTACGACCGTCAGTCACTCATATTTGATACAGTTTTTTCATTTCATTTCATTTTTAAACCTTTCATGTAGAACATCAACATGCCAACCCCCCAAAATCTGGCCGCCCCTCACTTCACACGGATGTGATTTTTGAGTGGTGCAACCACTCCAAGGAACAGCAATGTCCCTATGTCCCAACCTATGTCCCTATGTCACTATGTTTAGAGTACAGAGAGAGAGAGAGAGAGAGAGAGAGAGAGAGGTGTCTGCTAAATGCTAATTCCTCCACACAGTAACTCTGTCATTTCTCGACCGTTTCGGACGCAGGGCGGCTCGCCGGAACCGGGCCGGCACGGGTCTGGTAATTCCGGGGACCCACCGGGGACCCCCACACAGAGTTTCACCACTCAGTTCACACGGGTGTGATTTTAAATGAACACTGAGGAATTGACTGCACGAACAAACTGTATATGGATGATCACAGATGGTCTGTAACGTATGGCGATGATGATGATGATGATGATGATGATGATGATGATGATGATGATGATGATGATGATGATGATGATGGGGTTTGACACTGGGATGTGACCCTGGGATGTGACACTGGGATGTGACCCTGGGATGTGACACTGGGATGTGACACTGGGATGTGACACTGGGATGTGACACTGGGATGTGACACTGGGATGTGACACTGGGATGTGACACTGGGGTGTGACCCTGGGATGTGACACTGGGATGTGACACTGGGATGTGACACTGGGATGTGACACTGGGATGTGACACTGGGGTGTGACCCTGGGATGTGACACTGGGATGTGACACTGGGATGTGACCCTGGGGTGTGACCCTGGGATGTGACACTGGGATGTGACACTGGGATGTGACACTGGGGTGTGACCCTGGGATGTGACACTGGGATGTGACACTGGGATGTGACACTGGGATGTGACCCTGGGGTGTGACCCTGGGGTGTGACACTGGGATGTGACACTGGGATGTGACCCTGGGATGTGACCCTGGGGTGTGACACTGGGATGTGACCCTGGGATGTGACCCTGGGATGTGACCCTGGGATGTGACACTGGGATGTGACCCTGGGGTGTGACACTGGGATGTGACCCTGGGATGTGACCCTGGGGTGTGACACTGGGATGTGACACTGGGATGTGACACTGGGATGTGACACTGGGGTGTGACCCTGGGATGTGACCCTGGGATGTGACACTGGGATGTGACCCTGGGATGTGACCCTGGGATGTGACCCTGGGATGTGACCCTGGGGTGTGACCCTGGGGTGTGACACTGGGATGTGACACTGGGATGTGACCCTGGGATGTGACCCTGGGGTGTGACACTGGGATGTGACCCTGGGATGTGACCCTGGGATGTGACACTGGGATGTGACCCTGGGGTGTGACACTGGGATGTGACCCTGGGATGTGACACTGGGATGTGACACTGGGATGTGACCCTGGGATGTGACCCTGGGATGTGACCCTGGGATGTGACCCTGGGGTGTGACCCTGGGGTGTGACACTGGGATGTGACACTGGGATGTGACCCTGGGATGTGACCCTGGGGTGTGACACTGGGATGTGACCCTGGGATGTGACCCTGGGATGTGACCCTGGGATGTGACACTGGGATGTGACCCTGGGGTGTGACACTGGGATGTGACCCTGGGATGTGACCCTGGGGTGTGACACTGGGATGTGACACTGGGATGTGACACTGGGATGTGACACTGGGATGTGACACTGGGATGTGACACTGGGGTGTGACCCTGGGATGTGACCCTGGGGTGTGACCCTGGGGTGTGAGCCTGGGATGTGACACTGGGATGTGACCCTGGGATGTGACCCTGGGATGTGACACTGGGGTGTGACCCTGGGATGTGACACTGGGATGTGACCCTGGGATGTGACCCTGGGGTGTGACCCTGGGATGTGACACTGGGGTGTGACCCTGGGATGTGACCCTGGGATGTGACACTGGGGTGTGACCCTGGGATGTGACACTGGGGTGTGACCCTGGGATGTGACACTGGGGTGTGACCCTGGGGTGTGACCCTGGGATGTGACCCTGGGATGTGACACTGGGATGTGACCCTGGGGTGTGACCCTGGGATGTGACCCTGGGGTGTGACCCTGGGGTGTGACCCTGGGATGTGACACTGGGATGTGACCCTGGGATGTGACACTGGGATGTGACACTGGGATGTGACACTGGGATGTGACCCTGGGATGTGACCCTGGGATGTGACCCTGGGATGTGACCCTGGGATGTGACCCTGGGATGTGACCCTGGGATGTGACACTGGGATGTGACACTGAGGTGTGACCCTGGGATGTGACCCTGGGATGTGACCCTGGGATGTGACACTGGGATGTGACACTGGGATGTGACACTGGGGTGTGACCCTGGGATGTGACCCTGGGATGTGACCCTGGGGTGTGACACTGGGATGTGACCCTGGGATGTGACACTGGGATGTGACACTGGGATGTGACCCTGGGATGTGACCCTGGGATGTGACCCTGGGATGTGACCCTGGGGTGTGACCCTGGGGTGTGACACTGGGATGTGACACTGGGATGTGACCCTGGGATGTGACCCTGGGGTGTGACACTGGGATGTGACCCTGGGATGTGACCCTGGGATGTGACCCTGGGATGTGACACTGGGATGTGACCCTGGGGTGTGACACTGGGATGTGACCCTGGGATGTGACCCTGGGGTGTGACACTGGGATGTGACACTGGGATGTGACACTGGGATGTGACACTGGGGTGTGACCCTGGGATGTGACCCTGGGATGTGACACTGGGATGTGACCCTGGGATGTGACCCTGGGATGTGACCCTGGGGTGTGACCCTGGGGTGTGACACTGGGATGTGACACTGGGATGTGACCCTGGGGTGTGACACTGGGATGTGACCCTGGGATGTGACCCTGGGATGTGACACTGGGATGTGACCCTGGGGTGTGACACTGGGATGTGACCCTGGGATGTGACACTGGGATGTGACACTGGGATGTGACCCTGGGATGTGACCCTGGGATGTGACCCTGGGATGTGACCCTGGGGTGTGACCCTGGGGTGTGACACTGGGATGTGACACTGGGATGTGACCCTGGGATGTGACACTGGGATGTGACACTGGGATGTGACCCTGGGATGTGACCCTGGGATGTGACACTGGGATGTGACCCTGGGGTGTGACACTGGGATGTGACCCTGGGATGTGACCCTGGGGTGTGACACTGGGATGTGACACTGGGATGTGACACTGGGATGTGACACTGGGATGTGACACTGGGATGTGACACTGGGGTGTGACCCTGGGATGTGACCCTGGGGTGTGACCCTGGGGTGTGAGCCTGGGATGTGACACTGGGATGTGACCCTGGGATGTGACCCTGGGATGTGACACTGGGGTGTGACCCTGGGATGTGACTCTGGGGTGTGACACTGGGATGTGACACTGGGATGTGACACTGGGATGTGACACTGGGGTGTGACCCTGGGATGTGACCCTGGGATGTGACACTGGGGTGTGACCCTGGGGTGTGACCCTGGGATGTGACCCTTGGATGTGACCCTGGGGTGTGACCCTGGGATGTGACCCTGGGATGTGACACTGGGATGTGACCCTGGGATGTGACCCTGGTGTGTGACCCCGGGATGTGACACTGGGATGTGACCCTGGGATGTGACCCTGGTATGTGACCCTGGGGTGTGACCCTGGGATGTGACCCTGGGATGTGACCCTGGGGTGTGACCCTGGTATGTGACCCTGGGGTGTGACCCTGGGATGTGACCCTGGGGTGTGACCCTGGGATGTGACCCTGGGGTGTGACCCTGGGGTGTGACCCTGGGATGTGACACTGGGATGTGACCCTGGGGTGTGACACTGGGATGTGACACTGGGATGTGACCCTGGGGTGTGACACTGGGATGTGACCCTGGGGTGTGACCCTGGGGTGTGACCCTGGGATGTGACACTGGGATGTGACCCTGGGGTGTGACACTGGGGTGTGACACTGGGATGTGACCCTGGGATGTGACCCTGGGATGTGACCCTGGGGTGTGACCCTGGGGTGTGACCCTGGGGTGTGACCCTGGGGTGTGACCCTGGGGTGTGACCCTGGGATGTGACCCTGGGATGTGACCCTGGGGTGTGACCCTGGGGTGTGACCCTGGGGTGTGACCCTGGGATGTGACCCTGGGGTGTGACACTGGGATGTGACCCTGGGATGTGACCCTGGGATGTGACCCTGGGATGTGACACTGGGATGTGACCCTGGGATGTGACCCTGGGATGTGACACTGGGATGTGACCCTGGGATGTGACCCTGGGGTGTGACCCTGGGGTGTGACCCTGGGGTGTGACACTGGGATGTGACCCTGGGATGTGACCCTGGGGTGTGACCCTGGGGTGTGACCCTGGGATGTGACCCTGTGATGTGACCCTGGGATGTGACCCTGTGATGTGACCCTGGGGTGTGACCCTGGGGTGTGACCCTGGGATGTGACCCTGGGGTGTGACCCTGGGATGTGACCCTGGGGTGTGACCCTGGGATGTGACCCTGGGGTGTGACCCTGGGGTGTGACCCTGGGATGTGACCCTGTGATGTGACCCTGGGATGTGACACTGGGATGTGACCCTGGGATGTGACACTGGGATGTGACCCTGGGGTGTGACCCTGGGATGTGACACTGGGATGTGACCCTGGGATGTGACACTGGGATGTGACCCTGTGGTGTGACCCTGGGGTGTGACCCTGGGGTGTGACCCCGGGATGTGACCCTGGGATGTGACCCTGGGATGTGACCCTGGGATGTGACCCTGGGATCTGAGCCTGGGATGTGACACTGGGATGTGACACTGGGATGTGACACTGGGATGTGACCCTGGGATGTGACCCTGGGATCTGAGCCTGGGATGTGACCCTGGGATGTGACACTGGGGTGTGACCCTGGGATGTGACACTGGGATGTGACCCTGGGATGTGACACTGGGATGTGACCCTGTGGTGTGACCCTGGGGTGTGACCCTGGGGTGTGACCCCGGGATGTGACCCTGGGATGTGACACTGGGGTGTGACACTGGGATGTGACACTGGGATGTGACCCTGGGGTGTGACCCTGGAGTGTGGCACTGGGATGTGACCCTGGGGTGTGACACTGGGATGTGACCCTGGGATGTGACACTGGGATGTGACCCTGGGGTGTGACCCTGGGATGTGACACTGGGGTGTGACCCTGGGATGTGACACTGGGATGTGACCCTGGGGTGTGACCCTGGGATGTGACACTGGGGTGTGACCCTGGGATGTGACCCTGGGGTGTGACCCTGGGGTGTGACCCTGGGGTGTGACCCCGGGATGTGACCCTGGGGTGTGACCCTGGGGTGTGACCCTGGGATGTGACCCTGGGGTGTGACCCCGGGATGTGACCCTGGGATGTGACACTGGGATGTGACCCTGGGATGTGACACTGGGATGTGACCCTGGGATGTGACCCTGGGGTGTGACCCCGGGATGTGACCCTGGGATGTGACCCTGGGATGTGACACTGGGATGTGACCCTGGGATGTGACCCTGGGATGTGACACTGGGATGTGACACTGGGATGTGACCCTGGGATGTGACCCTGGGATGTGACACTGGGATGTGACCCTGGGATGTGACCCTGGGATGTGACCCTGGGATGTGACCCTGGGATGTGACACTGGGGTGTGACCCTGGGATGTGACACTGGGATGTGACCCTGGGGTGTGACCCTGGGATGTGACACTGGGGTGTGACCCTGGGATGTGACCCTGGGGTGTGACCCTGGGGTGTGACCCTGGGATGTGACCCTGGGATGTGACCCTGGGGTGTGACCCTGGGATGTGACCCTGGGATGTGACCCTGGGGTTTGACCCTGGGGTGTGACCCTGGGATGTGACCCTGGGATGTGACACTGGGATGTGACCCTGGGATGTGACCCTGGGGTGTGACCCTGGGATGTGACCCTGGGATGTGACACTGGGGTGTGACTCTGGGATGTGACCCTTGGATGTGACCCTGGGGTGTGACCCTGGGATGTGACACTGGGATGTGACCCTGGGGTGTGACCCTGGGATGTGACCCTGGGATGTGACCCTGGGGTGTGACCCTGGGATGTGACCCTGGGATGTGACCCTGGGATGTGACCCTGGGATGTGACCCTGGGATGTGACACTGGGGTGTGACACTGGGGTGTGACCCTGGGGTGTGAGCCTGGGATGTGACACTGGGGTGTGAGCCTGGGATGTGACACTGGGATGTGACCCTGGGATGTGACCCTGGGGTGTGACACTGGGATGTGACCCTGGGATGTGACCCTGGGGTGTGACACTGGGATGTGACCCTGGGGTGTGAGCCTGGGATGTGACCCTGGGATGTGACCCTGGGGTGTGAGCCTGGGATGTGACCCTGGGGTGTGAGCCTGGGATGTGACACTGGGATGTGACCCTGGGATGTGACCCTGGGGTGTGACACTGGGATGTGACCCTGGGATGTGACCCTGGGGTGTGACACTGGGATGTGACCCTGGGGTGTGAGCCTGGGATGTGACCCTGGGATGTGACCCTGGGGTGTGAGCCTGGGATGTGACCCTGGGGTGTGACACTGGGATGTGACCCTGGGATGTGACCCTGGGATGTGACACTGGGGTGTGAGCCTGGGATGTGACCCTGGGGTGTGACACTGGGATGTGACCCTGGGATGTGACCCTGGGATGTGACCCTGGGATGTGACACTGGGGTGTGACCCTGGGATGTGACCCTGGGATGTGACCCTGGGATGTGACACTGGGATGTGACACTGGGATGTGACCCTGGGATGTGACCCTGGGATGTGACACTGGGATGTGACCCTGGGATGTGACCCTGGGATGTGACACTGGGGTGTGACCCTGGGATGTGACCCTGGGATGTGACACTGGGATGTGACCCTGGGGTGTGACCCTGGGATGTGACCCTGGGGTGTGACCCTGGGATGTGACCCTGGGATGTGACCCTGGGGTGTGACCCTGGGATGTGACCCTGGGATGTGACACTGGGATGTGACACTGGGATGTGACACTGGGATGTGACACTGGGGTGTGACCCTGGGATGTGACCCTGGGATGTGACACTGGGATGTGACACTGGGATGTGACACTGGGGTGTGAGCCTGGGATGTGACCCTGGGATGTGACACTGGGATGTGACACTGGGATGTGACACTGGGATGTGACACTGGGATGTGACCCTGGGATGTGACACTGGGATGTGACACTGGGATGTGACACTGGGATGTGACACTGGGATGTGACACTGGGGTGTGACCCTGGGATGTGACCCTGGGATGTGACACTGGGATGTGACACTGGGATGTGACCCTGGGGTGTGAGCCTGGGATGTGACCCTGGGATGTGACACTGGGATGTGACACTGGGGTGTGACCCTGGGATGTGACCCTGGGATGTGACCCTGGGATGTGACACTGGGATGTGACCCTGGGATGTGACACTGGGATGTGACCCTGGGATGTGACCCTGGGATGTGACACTGGGATGTGACCCTGGGATGTGACACTGGGATGTGACCCTGGGATGTGACACTGGGATGTGACCCTGGGATGTGACCCTGGGATGTGACCCTGGGATGTGACACTGGGATGTGACCCTGGGGTGTGACACTGGGATGTGACACTGGGATGTGACCCTGGGATGTGACCCTGGGATGTGACCCTGGGATGTGACCCTGGGATGTGACCCTGGGATGTGACACTGGGGTGTGACACTGGGATGTGACACTGGGATGTGACCCTGGGATGTGACACTGGGATGTGACACTGGGATGTGACCCTGTGATGTGACCCTGGGATGTGACACTGGGATGTGACCCTGGGATGTGACACTGGGATGTGACCCTGGGGTGTGACCCTGGGATGTGACACTGGGATGTGACCCTGGGATGTGACACTGGGATGTGACCCTGTGGTGTGACCCTGGGGTGTGACCCTGGGGTGTGACCCCGGGATGTGACCCTGGGATGTGACCCTGGGATGTGACCCTGGGATGTGACCCTGGGATCTGAGCCTGGGATGTGACACTGGGATGTGACCCTGGGATGTGACACTGGGGTGTGACCCTGGGATGTGACACTGGGATGTGACCCTGGGATGTGACACTGGGATGTGACCCTGTGGTGTGACCCTGGGGTGTGACCCTGGGGTGTGACCCCGGGATGTGACCCTGGGATGTGACACTGGGGTGTGACACTGGGATGTGACACTGGGATGTGACCCTGGGGTGTGACCCTGGAGTGTGGCACTGGGATGTGACCCTGGGGTGTGACACTGGGATGTGACCCTGGGATGTGACACTGGGGTGTGACACTGGGATGTGACCCTGGGATGTGACACTGGGGTGTGACCCTGGGATGTGACCCTGGGGTGTGACACTGGGATGTGACCCTGTGGTGTGACCCTGGGGTGTGACCCTGGGGTGTGACCCTGGGATGTGACCCTGGGATGTGACCCTGGGGTGTGACCCTGGGATGTGACACTGGGGTGTGACCCTGGGATGTGACACTGGGATGTGACCCTGGGGTGTGACCCTGGGATGTGACACTGGGGTGTGACCCTGGGATGTGACCCTGGGGTGTGACCCTGGGGTGTGACCCTGGGATGTGACCCTGGGATGTGACCCTGGGGTTTGACCCTGGGGTGTGACCCTGGGATGTGACCCTGGGATGTGACACTGGGATGTGACCCTGGGATGTGACCCTGGGGTGTGACCCTGGGATGTGACCCTGGGATGTGACACTGGGGTGTGACTCTGGGATGTGACCCTTGGATGTGACCCTGGGGTGTGACCCTGGGATGTGACACTGGGATGTGACCCTGGGGTGTGACCCTGGGATGTGACCCTGGGATGTGACCCTGGGGTGTGACCCTGGGATGTGACCCTGGGATGTGACCCTGGGATGTGACCCTGGGATGTGACCCTGGGATGTGACACTGGGGTGTGACACTGGGGTGTGACCCTGGGGTGTGAGCCTGGGATGTGACACTGGGGTGTGAGCCTGGGATGTGACACTGGGATGTGACCCTGGGATGTGACCCTGGGGTGTGACACTGGGATGTGACCCTGGGATGTGACCCTGGGGTGTGACACTGGGATGTGACCCTGGGGTGTGAGCCTGGGATGTGACCCTGGGATGTGACCCTGGGGTGTGAGCCTGGGATGTGACCCTGGGGTGTGAGCCTGGGATGTGACACTGGGATGTGACCCTGGGATGTGACCCTGGGGTGTGACACTGGGATGTGACCCTGGGATGTGACCCTGGGGTGTGACACTGGGATGTGACCCTGGGGTGTGAGCCTGGGATGTGACCCTGGGATGTGACCCTGGGGTGTGAGCCTGGGATGTGACCCTGGGGTGTGACACTGGGATGTGACCCTGGGATGTGACCCTGGGATGTGACACTGGGGTGTGAGCCTGGGATGTGACCCTGGGGTGTGACACTGGGATGTGACCCTGGGATGTGACCCTGGGATGTGACCCTGGGATGTGACACTGGGGTGTGACCCTGGGATGTGACCCTGGGATGTGACCCTGGGATGTGACACTGGGATGTGACACTGGGATGTGACCCTGGGATGTGACCCTGGGATGTGACACTGGGATGTGACCCTGGGATGTGACCCTGGGATGTGACACTGGGGTGTGACCCTGGGATGTGACCCTGGGATGTGACCCTGGGATGTGACACTGGGATGTGACCCTGGGGTGTGACCCTGGGATGTGACCCTGGGGTGTGACCCTGGGATGTGACCCTGGGATGTGACCCTGGGGTGTGACCCTGGGATGTGACCCTGGGATGTGACACTGGGATGTGACACTGGGATGTGACACTGGGATGTGACACTGGGATGTGACACTGGGGTGTGACCCTGGGATGTGACCCTGGGATGTGACACTGGGATGTGACACTGGGATGTGACCCTGGGGTGTGAGCCTGGGATGTGACCCTGGGATGTGACACTGGGATGTGACACTGGGATGTGACACTGGGATGTGACACTGGGATGTGACACTGGGATGTGACACTGGGGTGTGACCCTGGGATGTGACCCTGGGATGTGACACTGGGATGTGACACTGGGATGTGACCCTGGGGTGTGAGCCTGGGATGTGACCCTGGGATGTGACACTGGGATGTGACACTGGGGTGTGACCCTGGGATGTGACCCTGGGATGTGACCCTGGGATGTGACACTGGGATGTGACACTGGGATGTGACCCTGGGATGTGACCCTGGGATGTGACACTGGGATGTGACACTGGGATGTGACCCTGGGATGTGACACTGGGATGTGACCCTGGGGTGTGACACTGGGATGTGACACTGGGATGTGACACTGGGATGTGACCCTGGGATGTGACACTGGGATGTGACACTGGGATGTGACACTGGGATGTGACCCTGGGATGTGACACTGGGATGTGACCCTGGGATGTGACCCTGGGATGTGACCCTGGGATGTGACACTGGGATGTGACCCTGGGATGTGACACTGGGATGTGACCCTGGGATGTGACACTGGGATGTGACCCTGGGATGTGACCCTGGGATGTGACCCTGGGATGTGACACTGGGATGTGACCCTGGGGTGTGACACTGGGATGTGACACTGGGATGTGACCCTGGGATGTGACCCTGGGATGTGACCCTGGGATGTGACCCTGGGATGTGACCCTGGGATGTGACACTGGGGTGTGACACTGGGATGTGACACTGGGATGTGACCCTGGGATGTGACACTGGGATGTGACCCTGGGATGTGACACTGGGATGTGACCCTGGGATGTGACACTGGGATGTGACACTGGGATGTGACCCTGGGATGTGACACTGGGATGTGACCCTGGGATGTGACACTGGGATGTGACACTGGGATGTGACCCTGGGATGTGACACTGGGATGTGACACTGGGATGTGACCCTGGGATGTGACCCTGGGATGTGACACTGGGGTGTGACCCTGGGGTGTGACACTGGGATGTGACACTGGGATGTGACCCTGGGATGTGACCCTGGGATGTGACCCTGGGATGTGACACTGGGGTGTGACCCTGGGATGTGACCCTGGGATGTGACCCTGGGATGTGACACTGGGGTGTGACACTGGGATGTGACCCTGGGATGTGACACTGGGATGTGACCCTGGGGTGTGACCCTGGGATGTGACCCTGGGATGTGACACTGGGATGTGACCCTGGGACACTGGGATGTGACCCTGGGATGTGACACTGGGATGTGACACAAATGTTAGGAAGGTACTAGTGGACACTAGGGCATTAAGCAACTAGTCGACTAGTTTACTACCACTAGTCAACCTTGTTGGTACTAGTTGACTAGTTTTTTTTTTTTTTTTTTTCCCGATTTTGTAGGCCTCAAGATCAGGTAGATTTATTATAGCTATAGTCACCAATGTACACCGTTTTTAAATGTACAAATATGTATTTAATAAAAAAATAAAAAAACGTTTTTTTTTTTTTTTTTTTTTTTAACATAATAGGTGGTTAAACAACTAGTCGACTAGTAAACTAGGCAACTAGTCAACTAGTAAAAATGACTAGAAGTGAATGCCCTAGTGGACAAGAGATCCAGTATAAGTCATTTTACACTTGGTTGCATGCTGAGAATAGCAGATCTACAAGCTCACAACGCATCGCGAGCTTGTAGTTCAGCTATTTTCAGCGAGTGTAAAATCAGCCATTATGACCACATCAAGGCCCCCCAAAACACATTTTAGTCGACTAAATCAACTGTAGATTTAGTCGACTAAAATCTTATGATATTTAAGTCGACTGAAACTAGACTAACACTAAAACTAAATTCCAGGTGACTAAAATGTGACTAAAACTAAATTAAGTTTCATTCCAAAGACTATATGACTAAAATAAAATAGAAATTTGCTGCCAAAAACAACACTGCTTAGCAGCATGTTGGTATTGGTACTGTTGAATGAAGACGGTAATGCCCGTTGGGCAAGTACAGGTCCGTTGGGCAAGTACAGGTCATGTTGGGCAAGTACAGGTCCGTTGGGCAAGTACAGGTCCGTTGGGCAAGTACAGGTCCGTTGGGCAAGTACAGGTCATGTTGGGCAAGTACAGGTCCGTTGGGCAAGTACAGGTCCGTTGGGCAAGTACAGGTCATGTTGGGCAAGTACAGGTCCGTTGGGCAAGTACAGGTCCGTTGGGCAAGTACAGGTCCGTTGGGCAAGTACAGGCCCGTTGGGCAAGTACAGGTCCGTTGGGCAAGTACAGGTCCGTTGGGCAAGTACAGGTCCGTTGGGCAAGTACAGGCCCGTTGGGCAAGTACAGGTCCGTTGGGCAAGTACAGGTCCGTTGGGCAAGTACAGGTCCGTTGGGAAAGTACAGGTCATGTTGGGCAAGTACAGGTCCGTTGGGCAAGTACAGATCATGTTGGGCAAGTACAGGTCATGTTGGGCAAGTACAGGTCCGTTGGGCAAGTACAGATCATGTTGGGCAAGTACAGGTCATGTTGGGCAAGTACAGGTCCGTTGGGCAAGTACAGGTCATGTTGGGCAAGTACAGGTCCGTTGGGCAAGTACAGGCCCGTTGGGCAAGTACAGGTCCGTTGGTCAAGTACAGGTCCGTTGGGCAAGTACAGGCCCGTTGGGCAAGTACAGGTCCGTTGGGCAAGTACAGGTCCGTTGGGCAAGTACAGGTCCGTTGGTCAAGTACAGGTCCGTTGGTCAAGTACAGGTCCGTTGGGCAAGTACATTCCCGTTGGGCAAGTACAGGTCCGTTGGGCAAGTACAGGTCCGTTGGGCAAGTACAGGTCATGTTGGGCAAGTACAGGTCCGTTGGGCAAGTACAGATCATGTTGGGCAAGTACAGGTCATGTTGGGCAAGTACAGGTCCGTTGGGCAAGTACAGATCATGTTGGGCAAGTACAGGTCATGTTGGGCAAGTACAGGTCCGTTGGGCAAGTACAGGTCCGTTGGGCAAGTACAGTCATGTTGGGCAAGTACATGGCCGTTGGGCAAGTACAGGTCCGTTGGGCAAGTACAGGTCATGTTGGGCAAGTGCAGGTCCGTTGGGCAAGTACAGGTCATGTTGGGCAAGTACAGGTCCGTTGGGCAAGTACAGGTCCGTTGGGCAAGTACAGGTCATGTTGGGCAAGTACAGGTCCGTTGGGCAAGTACAGGTCCGTTGGGCAAGTACAGGTCATGTTGGGCAAGTACAGGTCCGTTGGGCAAGTACAGGTCCGTTGGGCAAGTACAGGTCTGTTGGGCAAGTACAGGTCATGTTGGGCAAGTACAGGTCCGTTGGGCAAGTACAGGTCCGTTGGGCAAGTACAGGTCCGTTGGGCAAGTACAGGTCATGTTGGGCAAGTACAGGTCCGTTGGGCAAGTACAGGTCCGTTAGGCAAGTACAGGTCCATTGGGCAAGTACAGGTCCGTTGAGCAAGTACAGGTCATGTTGTACTTGCCCAAAGGTCATGCCCACTTTCCCCCGAAAAGTAAAATCGTCCATTATAAAATGACAGGTAAAATTTGAATTATTGGCAATCTTCCCCGTGTTTCTTCACTAGTCCGATCCAGAAGAACACAGTTTGCCGGCCACTGCTACAGAGCTGACAATGAGGTTATATCTTCCCTTCTTCTCTGGAGTCCTGCCTCAGGGCGGACCAGAGGTAGAAAACTGTCGTTCCCTGATGTCATCGCTAGGGACACAGGCATCAGTAAGCAGGAACTGGGGATGGCATTGAAGGACCGGGAAGTCTGGCGTGGCATTGTGGAAACCATGATCTCGACCGCGGTCGAAAAATGATGATGATTACTGTTCAATTTTCTTTTCCTACTTTCTGGGGCTGTTGTGATAAAGAATGTCAGTACCTCAGCTGTATGCCAAATACCTACATACTAGGTATGAATGTGACTAATACTACGTTCACACTTATGTAGTGTAGCAACAGTGAAAACAGCACATTATGGTAAACCAGCAGTTCTCTTATTTTACATTCTACAGACCAGAAGACTTGTGTTGAAGCATTTTCCCCGTCGAGCAACCTGTAAGCAAACTCTACCTGCCCGAAAGTCTAATTTAACCCTTTTTGGGCAGGAACCCCTTTTGGTGTTAGCATTATGTTATGCTTTAGCTATTGAAAAATAGCAGATCTACAAGCTCGTAGCGCGGCAACGAGTGCCGCAAATCTTTGAATATAAGAGTGAACATGTTAACTAAAATCTTTGCTTCTGGGGAGGTCCCTGGAACAACATATTTTCAGATGGGGGGGGACGAAGGCATATTACATATAATTTTTGGGGTTCTTGACATGAAATATTGAGCACCACTGATACAGAAACATAAGGTTTTTCAGAAAACTGTCAGGATTTTTAAAATGTCGACGTCAGGCCTAAATGAGTTAACTGCCAGGGGTAGGTGGACAACACCTTAGTGTCAACGCCTGTAATGGTTATGGTAATGATGTTGTTGAACAGACAGTGATGACGGAGATTAGAACAATGCTTACCATGAGAGAGCTTGGTGCACTGCAGTTGAGCAGTGGTTTTCAAAGTGGGTTCCGGGGATTGATTGATTGATTGAAATATTTATTAACAGTTTGCAGAATTACAGTACATTTCAAGCACAAACTCAATACAAAGACTGTTAACTGTGAGTGGACGACCCAATTAAGCATTACACTTGTTTACAAGAGGGTCCACCTTGTTAAATTCATCAAAACATTTAGAGACGTACAAATAGACACTTCTAGTCAAAGAACAGAACAGGAATTCATCATAAAGGAGGTAAAAAGGGAAAATAAACATATATACAGTGAGGGGAAAAAGGGGTGGGGGGATTCAGATTTTACGGGGGCCAGTTTCGAATTGCAGCCGTCCGTAGGTGCCCTTTGAGAGTGGTTTTGAAGGTGTCAAGGGATTCTCATGTCTTAATGACTGTCCACATTTTGGTGGCATAGGAGCGAAAATAATTTAGTCCCTTGTTTGTGCCAAATCTGGGTTGTACATGGTTCGTTGCACTCCCTCTGGTGTTGTGGGTGTGGACTTCGTTAACATTAAGGAAGTATCTTCCAGGGACCCCCAGGGCTATAGGGTTCCTTGAGGGGGTTCCCAGCCTTCCAGGGACCCCCAGGGCTAGGGTACCTTGAGGGGGTTTCCAGCCTTCCAGGGACCCCCAGGGCTATAGGGTTCCTTGAGGGGTTTCCAGCCTTCCAGGGACCCCCAGGGCTATAGGGTTCCTTGAGGGGGTTCCAGCCTTCCAGGGACCCCCAGGGCTATAGGGTTCCTTGAGGGGTTTCCAGCCTTCCAGGGACCCCCAGGGGTAGGGTTCCTTGAGGGGGTTCCAGCCTTCCAGGGACCCCCAGGGGTAGGGTTCCTTGAGGGGGTTCCAGCCTTCCAGGGACCCCCAGGGCTATAGGGTTCCTTGAGAGGGTTCCAGCCTTCCAGGGACCCCCAAAGCTATAGGGTTCCTTGAGGGGGTTCCAGCCTTCCAGGGACCCCCAGGGCTATAGGGTACCTGAGGGGGTTCCTTCTAGGGACCCCCAGGGCTATAGGGTTCCTTGAGGGGGTTCCAGCCTTCCAGGGACCCCCAGGGCTATAGGGTTCCTTGAGGGGGTTCCAGGCTTCCAGGGACCCCCAGGACTATAGGGTTCCTTGAGGGGGTTCCAGCCTTCCAGGGACCCCCAGGGCTATAGGGTTCCTTGAGGGGGTTCCAGGCTTCCAGGGACCCCCAGGACTATAGGGTTCCTTGAGGGGGTTCCAGCCTTCCAGGGACCCCCAGGGCTATAGGGTACCTGAGGGGGTTCCTTCTAGGGACCCCCAGGGCTATAGGGTTCCTTGAGGGGGTTCCAGCCTTCCAGGGACCCCCAGGGCTATAGGGTTCCTTGAGGGGGTCCCAGCCTTCCAGGGACCCCCAGGGCTATAGGGTTCCTTGAGGGGGTTCCAGCCTTCCAGGGACCCCCAGGGCTATAAGGTTCCTTGAGGGGGTTCCAGCCTTCCAGGGACCCCCAGGGCTATAGGGTTCCTTGAGGGGGTTCCAGCCTTCCAGGGACCCCCAGGGCTATAGGGTTCCTTGAGGGGGTTCCATCCTTCCAGGGACCCCCAGGGCTATAAGGTTCCTTGAGGGGGTTCCAGCCTTCCAGGGACCCCCAGGGCTATAGGGTTCCTTGAGGGGGTTTCCAGCCTTCCAGGGACCCCCAGGGCTATAGGGTTCCTTGAGGGGGTTCCAGCCTTCCAGGGACCCCCAGGGCTATAGGGTTCCTTGAGGGGGTTCCAGCCTTCCAGGGACCCCCAGGGCTATCGGGTTCCTTGAGGGGGGTTCCAGCCTTCCAGGGACCCCCAGGGCTATAGGGTTCCTTGAGGGGGTTCCAGCCTTCCAGGGACCCCCAGGGCTATAGGGTTCCTTGAGGGGGTTCCAGCCTTCCAGGGACCCCCAGGGCTATATGGTACCTGAGGGGGTTCCTTCTAGGGACCCCCAGGGCTATAGGGTTCCTTGAGGGGGTTCCAGCCTTCCAGAGACCCCCAGGACTATAGGGTTCCTTGAGGGGGTTCCAGCCTTCCAGGGACCCCCAGGGCTATAGGGTTCCTTGAGGGGGTCCCAGCTTTCCAGGGACCCCCAGGGCTATAGGGTTCCTTGAGGGGGTTCCAGCCTTCCAGGGACCCCCAGGGCTATAGGGTTCCTTGAGGGGGTCCCAGCTTTCCAGGGACCCCCAGGGCTATAGGGTTCCTTGAGGGGGTTCCAGCCTTCCAGGGACCCCCAGGGCTATAGGGTTCCTTGAGGGGGTCCCAGCCTTCCAGGGACCCCCAGAGCTATAGTGTTCCTTGAGGGGGTTCCAGCCTTCCAGGGACCCCCAGGGCTAGGGTTCCTTGAGGGGGTTCCAGCCTTCCAGGGACCCCCAGGGCTAGGGTTCCTTGAGGGGGTTCCCAGCCTTCCAGGGACCCCCAGGGCTAGGGTTCCTTGAGGGGGTTCCATCCTTCCAGGGACCCCCAGGGCTATAGGGTTCCTTGAGGGGGTTCTAGCCTTCCAGGGACCCCCAGGGCTATAGGGTTCCTTGAGGGGGTTCTAGCCTTCCAGGGACCCCCAGGGCTATAGGGTTCCTTGAGGGGGTTCCATCCTTCCAGGGACCCCCAGGGCTATAGGGGTCCTTGAGGGGGGTTCCAGGCTTCCAGGGACCCCCAGGGCTATAGGGTTCCTTGAGGGGGTTACAGCCTTCCAGGGACCCCCAGGGATATAGGGTTCCTTGAGGGGGTTCCAGGCTTCCAGGGACCCCCAGGACTATAGGGTTCCTTGAGGGGGTTCCAGCCTTCCAGGGACCCCCAGGACTAGGGTTCCTTGAGGGGGTTCCAGGCTTTCCCCATGCAGCTGAATCACCTTCCGTGAGCATAATTCACTTCTGTCGTGATTTTTCCAATACGAAAGATTATGAGAGCATATTGTAAAGGCTCATTCATAGTCTGGATTTTCGGTGGTGAGGTGACCACCGAACTACAACATGACGTCACTGAGCCGCAGTGAAGAGCAAACCACCACCACCGCTCCAGCCATTCTCTCTGTTTTTACTCACCACCGCTCAACGTTATTTCAGCTCCGGTGGTCAGCTCACCACCGGAGTGGTGGCCACCTCACCACCGGAGCGGTGGCCACCTCACCACCGGAGCGGTGGTCACCTCACCACCGGAGCGGTGGTCACCTCACCACCGGAGCGGTGGTCACCTCACCACCGGAGCGGTGGTCACCTCACCACCGGAGCGGTGGTCACCTCACCACCGGAGCGGTGGTCACCTCACCACCGGAGCGGTGGTCACCTCACCACCGGAGCGGTGGTCAGCTCACCACCGGAGCGGTGGTCACCTCACCACCGGAGCGGTGGTCACCTCACCACCGGAGCGGTGGTCAGCTCACCACCGGAGCGGTCGTCACCTCACCACCGGAGCGGTGGTCAGCTCACCACCGGAGCGGTCGTCACCTCACCACCGGAGCGGTCGTCACCTCACCACCGAAAATCCAGACTATGAACTATGAACAGTATGTTCTTACTATGTTACTTACTATTGGTCTGTTTCTCATGACATTTTTAGACAATTTAATTTAAACCAGCCTTTATTTTCAAATTGGAAACACCATATAGTTTGAAATGGATTCCATGATATTTAAAAAATTTGGTGGACTGGTGGACATGAAAAAGAACAGTTTAATTTAATTTAAGACAAAATATATTTTCATATTGGAAATTGGAATCTATAGGACACCATATTTCGAAGTAGATTCCACCATTTGCCTTTTTAAAATTCAATGTGGTCCTCCTCGTGGACATGAGAGAGAAGCCCTGCAGTAGACAGTACTATACCTACTAGCCCAGATCAATCCTGGGTGGTGCTCAGCTGGGAAGGTGTCTCTCATGCAGTGCATTAGCTTGGACTGCATGCTGGGAAGGCGTCTCTCATGCACACACCTTGCATGTTTCCATTTTTTCGTTTTCTTTTTTGAGTGGTGCTAGCCACTTCAATGAACAACTATGTGTGTCTCTATGTACAGTATGTATGTCAGTCCCTGTGTATGTCTGTTTCACTACGGAAACAGCATCGCTTGAAAGTGTCACGGTTGAGCAGCCTAACGTGGCTGTAACGAAGACTCTGACTAGGATGTTGGGCTATATGACATATGCCATGTCTATATGACAATCCCTATAATTGGCCCGAGCCGACCTAGTGCTGGACGCAGAGCCAACTGCAGACTGCCGAGCCTATTTCAATGCAGCACACACTGGACTGACATCCTGTCTGGAGCGTCCATCTTTAATGCTACATAAATGGCGTCAATGCTAGCGAGCTAAAATGAAGCCATCCTTGCTCTAGAAAGCGCCAATGTTTCCATCTAAACCACTGGATAATCAGCAAAGACCTCCGAACATTGCGCATTTTATCCAAACCATGGAGAGCTCCGTAGATTAGGAGTTATTCAGCTTTTTAGTCAGCCTGTATAATAATGGGAGGTGGACGGCAGCGCGCTTGCGCAAAGGCCAAGCCAAAATAATAAAAACAAAAAAAATATCCAGTTTGATATCAATAATAAAGCTTATCAGACGGAACATTACGCCAGAAGCAGTTGCTGGTTGGATTCCTTCTGACGGAACGTTCCGCCACGAGCAGTTAACCCATTTTGGGCGGGAACCCCTTTTGGTGTTAGCATTATGTTATGCTTTAGCTATTGAAAAATAGCAGATCTACAAGATCATAGCGCGCCACCAAGTGGCGTGCTATGATCTTGTAGGCCTGCTATTTTTGAAAAATCAAAGAATGACTGACATAGAAACATAGCTTTTTCAGAAAACTCAGGATTTAGAAGACATTTTTAGAATCGTTCCCAGGTCAAAATGGGTTAAACCGTTAAAGGTCCGATTTGGACAGTAACCACCGTAAGGGAACAGACCGACAGGACGGGGAGCCGAGCGGAGAAGCCCCCCCCCCCCCCCCCCCGCTGGGAGAGGACGAGGCACTGTGAGCTACATCAGACCTGACATCAGATTATGGTTGTGTGAGTTAAGCCATTTTGACCTGAGATCAGATTCTAAAAATGTCTTCTACATCCTGACAGTTTTCTGAAAAAGCTATGTTTCTATGTCAGTCGTTCTTCAATTTAAAAAAAATAGCAGACCTACAAGCTCGTAGCGCGCCACTCGGTGGCGCGCTATGAGCTTGTAGATCTGCTATTTTTCAATATGCTAAAGCATAACATAATGCTAACACCAAAAGGGGTTCCCACCCAGAATGGGTTAAGGAGGACACGGAGGCCGTAGGAGGATGTCACCCAGTGGGTGAGGAGGATGTCACCCAGTGGGTGAGGAGGAGGATGTCACCCAGTGGGTGAGGAGGATGTCACCCAGTGGGTGAGGAGGATGTCACCCAGTGGGTGAGGAGGATGTCACCCAGTGGGTGAGGAGGAGGATGTCATATATCAGTTTGGCCTACATGAATCTGCCTTTATTTAATTTATCGTCAGAGCCACAGGTGAGTCTTAACCGGCCACGTATGTGTCGTAACCGGCCACGTATGTGTCTTAACCGGCCACGTATGTGTCTTAACCGGCAACGCATGTCAGAGCCACAGAGTCTTAACCGGCCTCATATGTCAGATAATTGGTATGTCGGACTAACGCGTGCCCCCTATTAGCCTCGGTACCCAGGCTTTTTTTCAGGGGCAGGCGATCGGTGAACCAATATTCTCCAGCGTTTGCTCCATGCGCGCCCCGCCCCTCTAGACCGGAAGGCTAGGTCCACGTAGCATCTAGACCAGAAGGCTAGGTCCACGTAGCATCTAGACCAGAAGGCTAGGTCCACGTAGCATCTAGACCAGAAGGCTAGGTCCACGTAGCTCCATGTGCGCCCCGCCCCTCTAGACCAGAAGGCTAGGTCCACGTAGCATCTAGACCAGAAGGCTAGGTCCACGTAGCATCTAGATCAGAAGGCTAGGTCCACGTAGCATCTAGACCAGAAGGCTAGGTCCACGTAGCATCTAGACCAGAAGGCTAGGTCCACGTAGCTCCATGCGCGCCCCGCCCCTCTAGACCAGAAGGCTAGGTCCACGTAGCATCTAGATCAGAAGGCTAGGTCCACGTAGCATCTAGACCAGAAGGCTAGGTCCACGTAGCATCTAGACCAGAAGGCTAGGTCCACGTAGCTCCATGCGCGCCCCGCCCCTCTAGACCAGAAGGCTAGGTCCACGTAGCATCTAGACCAGAAGGCTAGGTCCACGTAGCATCTAGACCAGAAGGCTAGGTCCACGTAGCATCTAGACCAGAAGGCTAGGTCCACGTAGCATCTAGACCAGAAGGCTAGGTCCACGTAGCAAGCCAGAACCTCTAAGTAAAGAATTCTGCTTCTAGACCCTTAACTTAGTTGAAATGCGACCATAATTATCATTCCCACCTTGGCTGCCCTTCACTGGTTGCCTGTAAGCTTCAGAAGCTTCATTTCAAGGCTTTATTGATCACTTTTAAAGCCCTGCATGCGTGGGCAGGCTCCCAGGTTACAGCGTGGGCAGGCTCCCAGGTTACATTTCAAACCATGCTAGTGTCTTCTAAGCCTTTTAGATCCTCAGACAGGGCCCTCCTTGTTCCAAAAACCTGCCTCATTACCAGGGCCGATGTCCGTATGGGCACCTAGGCTCTGGAACCCCGTGCAGAGTGTGTGTGTGCGTGTGTGTGTTTGTAATTGTACTTGTTTACATGCATGTGTGCACAAAAATGATGTCTGTGCCTCTGTTTGTGTCTGTGTGGACAAAACATGCATTGTCCACTCACGCCGTTCCACTCACGCCGTTCCACTCACGCCGTTCCACTCATGCCGTTCCACTCACACCGTTCCACTCACGCCGTTCCACTCACACCGTTCCACTCACGCCGTTCCACTCACGCCGTTCCACTCATGCCGTTCCACTTACGCCGTTCCACTCACGCCGTTCCACTCACGCCGTTCCACTCACACCGTTCCACTCACACCGTTCCACTCACGCCGTTCCACTCACGCCGTTCCACTCACGCCGTTCCACTCACGCCGTTCCACTCATGCCGTTCCACTCACGCCGTTCCACTCACGCCGTTCCACTCACGCCGTTCCACTCACGCCGTTCCACTCACGCCGTTCCACTCACGCCGTTCCACTCACGCCGTTCCACTCACACCGTTCCACTCATGCCGTTCCACTCACGCCGTTCCACTCACGCCGTTCCACTCATGCCGTTCCACTCATGCCGTTCCACTCATGCCGTTCCACTCACGCCGTTCCACTCATGCCGTTCCACTCCAAATCCTCAGTGACTGTTCAACTGTTCATTTAGCGCGTCTGTTTAGGTCAATTCTTCCACTGAGTTGAAATGAAACACAGTGAGTTCTTTACTGTAGTGAAATGAAACACAGTGAGTTCTTTACTGTAGTGAAATGAAACACAGTGAGTTCTTTACTGTAGTGAATGAAACACAGTGAGTTCTTTACTGTAGTGAATGAAACACAGTGAGTTCTTTACTGTAGTGAATGAAACACAGTGAGTTCTTTACTGTAGTGAATGAAACACAGTGAGTTCTTTACTGTAGTGAAATGAAACACAGTGAGTTCTTTACTGTAGTGAAATGAAACACAGTGAGTTCTTTACTGTAGTGAATGAAACACTGAGTTCTTTACTGTAGTGAAATGAAACACAGTGAGTTCTAAACTGTAGTGAAATGAAACACAGTGAGTTCTTTACTGTAGTGAATGAAACACAGTGAGTTCTTTACTGTAGTGAATGAAACACAGTGAGTTCTTTACTGTAGTGAATGAAACACAGTGAGTTCTTTACTGTAGTGAAATGAAACACAGTGAGTTCTTTACTGTAGTGAAATGAAACACAGTGAGTTCTTTACTGTAGTGAATGAAACACTGAGTTCTTTACTGTAGTGAAATGAAACACAGTGAGTTCTAAACTGTAGTGAAATGAAACACAGTGAGTTCTTTACTGTAGTGAATGAAACACAGTGAGTTCTTTACTGTAGTGAATGAAACACAGTGAGTTCTTTACTGTAGTGAATGAAACACAGTGAGTTCTTTACTGTAGTGAATGAAACACAGTGAGTTCTTTACTGTAGTGAAATGAAACACAGTGAGTTCTTTACTGTAGTGAAATGAAACACAGTGAGTTCTTTACTGTAGTGAATGAAACACTGAGTTCTTTACTGTAGTGAAATGAAACACAGTGAGTTCTAAACTGTAGTGAAATGAAACACAGTGAGTTCTTTACTGTAGTGAATGAAACACAGTGAGTTATTTACTGTAGTGAATGAAACACAGTGAGTTCTTTACTGTAGTGAATGAAACACAGTGAGTTCTTTACTGTAGTGAAATGAAACACAGTGAGTTCTTTACTGTAGTGAATGAAACACAGTGAGTTCTTTACTGTAGTGAATGAAACACAGTGAGTTCTTTACTGTAGTGAAATGAAACACAGTGAGTTCTTTACTGTAGTGAAATGAAACACAGTGAGTTCTTTACTGTAGTGAATGAAACACTGAGTTCTTTACTGTAGTGAAATGAAACACAGTGAGTTCTAAACTGTAGTGAAATGAAACACAGTGAGTTCTTTACTGTAGTGAATGAAACACAGTGAGTTCTTTACTGTAGTGAATGAAACACAGTGAGTTCTTTACTGTAGTGAATGAAACACAGTGAGTTCTTTACTGTAGTGAATGAAACACAGTGAGTTCTTTACTGTAGTGAATGAAACACAGTGAGTTCTTTACTGTAGTGAATGAAACACAGTGAGTTCTTTACTGTAGTGAATGAAACACAGTGAGTTCTTTACTGTAGTGAAATGAAACACAGTGAGTTCTAAACTGTAGTGCAATGAAACACAGTGAGTTCTTTACTGTAGTGAAATGAAACACAGTGAGTTCTTTACTGTAGTGAATGAGAATGAAACACAGTGAGTTCTTTACTGTAGTGAATGAAACACAGTGAGTTCTTTACTGTAGTGAATGAAACACAGTGAGTTCTTTACTGTAGTGTGTGAGAATGAAACACAGTGAGTTCTTTACTGTAGTGAATGAAACACAGTGAGTTATTTACTGTAGTGAATGAAACACAGTGAGTTCTTTACTGTAGTGTGTGTGTGTGAGAATGAAACACAGTGAGTTCTTTACTGTAGTGAATGAAACACAGTGAGTTCTTTACTGTAGTGAATGAAACACAGTGAGTTCTTTACTGTAGTGAATGAAACACATTGAGTTCTTTACTGTAGTGAATGAAACACAGTGAGTTCTTTACTGTAGTGAATGAAACACATTGAGTTCTTTACTGTAGTGAATGAAACACAGTGAGTTCTTTACTGTAGTGAATGAAACACAGTGAGTTCTTTACTGTAGTGAATGAAACACATTGAGTTCTTTACTGTAGTGAATGAAACACAGTGAGTTCTTTACTGTAGTGAATGAAACACAGTGAGTTCTTTACTGTAGTGAAATGAAACACAGTGAGTTCTTTACTGTAGTGAATGAAACACAGTGAGTTCTTTACTGTAGTGAATGAAACACAGTGAGTTCTTTACTGTAGTGAATGAAACACAGTGAGTTCTTTACTGTAGTGAATGAAACACAGTGAGTTCTTTACTGTAGTGTGTGAGAATGAAACACAGTGAGTTCTTTACTGTGGTGAAACACAGTGAGTTCTTTACTGTAGTGTGTGTGAGAATGAAACACAGTGAGTTCTTTACTGTAATGAAACACAGTGAGTTCTTTACTGTAGTGTGAATGAAACACAGTGAGTTCTTTACTGTAGTGTGAATGAAACACAGTGAGTTCTTTACTGTAGTGAATGAAACACAGTGAGTTCTTTACTGTAGTGAATGAAACACAGTGAGTTCTTTACTGTAGTGTGTGTGAGAATGAAACACAGTGAGTTCTTTACTGTAGTGAATGAAACACAGTGAGTTCTTTACTGTAGTGAATGAAACACAGTGAGTTCTTTACTGTAGTGAATGAAACACAGTGAGTTCTTTACTGTAGTGAATGAAACACAGTGAGTTATTTACTGTAATGAAACAGTGAGTTGATTGATTGATTGATTGAAAAATGTATTAACAGTTTGCAGAATTACAGTACATTTCAAGCACAAACTCAATACAAAGGCTGTTAACTGTGAGTGGACGACCCAATTAAGCATTACACTTGTTTCCAATAGGGTCCACAATGTTCAATTCATCAAAAACATTTAGAGACGTACAAATAGACACTTCTATATAGACAAAGGACAGAACAGGAATTCATCATAAAGGAGGTAAAAAGGGAAAAGAAACATATACAGTGAGGGAAAAAAAGGGGTGGGCGGTGGGGGGGATTCATGTTCAGCTCCGTTCATTTGTTTGTTTTTCTTGGAGGAGCTGCGTTGGGTCCCCAAGTCGGCTCCGTGGCCGTACCTTGAGTTGGCTGTGTGGCCGTGACCATCTCTTGTGTTGTCCTTTTGTTGGGTCCCCAAGTCGGCTCAGTGGCCGTACCTTGAGTTGGCTGTGTGGCCGTGACCGTCTCTTGTGTTGTCCTTACGTTGGGTCCCCAAGTCGGCTCAGTGGCCATACCTTGAGTTGGCTGTGTGGCCGCGACCGTCTCTTTTGTTGTCCTTGCGTCCGTGTTTGAGGGATTCCGATTTTACAGGGGCCAGTTTCGAATTGCAGCCGTCCGTAGGTGCCCTTTGAGAGCGGTTTTGAAGGAGTCAAGGGATTCGCATGTCTTAATGACTGTTGGTAGGGCGTTCCACATTTTGGTGGCATAGGAGCGAAAATAATTTAGTCCCTTGTTTGTGCCGAATCTGGGTTGTACATGGTTCGTTGCACTCCCTCTGGTGTTGTGGGTGTGGACTTCGTTAACATTAAGGAAGTATCTAGACAGGTACATGGGTATCTTGGTGGTGTATCGAATCTTGTGGACCAGACCCATTGCAAGATGCTGTACTCTGTCGTCGACCCTAAGCCATTCCAGCCTGTCGAAGTGGGCAGGGGTGAGGTGGGTTCGGGGGGCGAGGTCAAGTAGTTCTTTACTGTTCTTTACTGTTCTTTACTGTAGTGTGAATGAAACACAGTGAGTTCTTTACTGTAGTGAATGAAACACAGTGAGTTCTTTACTGTAATGAAACACAGTGAGTTCTTTACTGTAGTGAATGAAACACAGTGAGTTCTTTACTGCAGTGAATGAAACACAGTGAGTTCTTTACTGCAGTGAATGAAACACAGTGAGTTCTTTACTGTAGTGTGTGTGAAATGAAACACAGTGAGTTCTTTACTGTAATGAAACACAGTGAGTTCTTTACTGTAGTGAATGAAACACAGTGAGTTCTTTACTGTAGTGTGTGTGAAATGAAACACAGTGAGTTCTTTACTGTAGTGTGTGTGAAATGAAACACAGTGAGTTCTTTACTGTAGTGAATGAAACACAGTGAGTTCTTTACTGTAGTGTGTGTGAAATGAAACACAGTGAGTTCTTTACTGTAGTGTGTGTGAAATGAAACACAGTGAGTTCTTTACTGTAGTGTGTGTGAAATGAAACACAGTGAGTTCTTTACTGTAGTGTGTGTGAAATGAAACACAGTGAGTTCTTTACTGTAGTGAAATGAAACACAGTGAGTTCTTTACTGTAGTGTGTGTGAAATGAAACACAGTGAGTTCTTTACTGTAGTGCTGTGTGAAATGAAACACAGTGAGTTCTTTACTGTAGTGTGTGTGAAATGAAACACAGTGAGTTCTTTATTGTAGTGTGTGTGAAATGAAACACAGTGAGTTCTTTACTGTAGTGTGTGTGAAATGAAACACAGTGAGTTCTTTACTGTAGTGCTGTGAGAATATGAAACACAGTGAGTTCTTTACTGTAGTGCTGTGAGAATTCCTAGCATGGATTCAGGGTAATTTGGGGTTCTCAAAATAGAAGGTTCGAAATGTTGTCACTTCACAGTTTACAGTAAATACTTTCCCTGATTACCTTCATCAGAATTCACATGTTACTGACGGTATATCACCCTCCTCTTCATCAACACACATCATAATAATAATAATCATAATCATAATAAAAGAATAATACGAATATAATATTACATGTCATTTTAGATGATGACGGTATATCACCCTCCTCTTCATCAACACACATAATAATAATAATAATAATAATAATAATAATAATAATAATAATAATAATAATAATAACAATTAAAGTGGTGTTCACAGCAGGTTGTTTCAATGGTAAGAAACTATGGCCCGTATACAAACTAGTGCCGGTGCACCCGGCAGGGAACACTTCCCATAGTTCATCCGGAGCGTGAACACGCGCCACTGCTTTTCGTGAACCTGTCTGTGTTTACAACATTTTGTCAACGGGGGGCAGCAGAGAGCCATAGTCTAGCCTACTCCAGCCTAGAAAGGACTTTCTATGGGGTCCAACACTTAAGTGTGGTTCGGGGACCCCCTGGGATCCTTGATAGGTTTCGATGTGGTCCAACACTGGTTATCAAAGTGTGGTTCGGGGACCCCCATGGGGTCCTTGATGGGTCTCGATGGGGTCCAACGCTGGTTATCAAAGTGTGGTTCGGGGACCCCCATGGGGTCCTTGATGGGTCTCGATGGGGTCCAACGCTGGTTATCAAAGTGTGGTTCGGGGACCCCCATGGGGTCCTTGATGGGTCTCGATGGGGTCCAACGCTGGTTATCAAAGTGTGGTTCGGGGACCCCCAGGGGTCCTTGATGGGTCTCGATGGGGTCCAACACTGGTTATCAAAGTGTGGTTCGGTTACCCCATGGGGTCCTTGATGGGTCTCGATGGGGTCCAACGCTGGTTATCAAAGTGTGGTTCGGGGACCCCATGGGGTCCTTGATGGGTCTCGGTGGGGTCCAACGCTGGTTATCAAAGTGTGGTTCGGGGACCCCATGGGGTCCTTGATGGGTCTCGATGGGGTCCAACGCTGGTTATCAAAGTGTGGTACGGGGACCCCCTGGGGTCCTTGATGGGTCTCGATGGGGTCCAACGCTGGTTATCAAAGTGTGGTTCGGGGACCCCATGGGGTCCTTGATGGGTCTCGATGGGGTCCAACGCTGGTTATCAAAGTGTGGTTCGGGGACCCCCTGGGGTCCTTGATGGGTCTCGATGGGGTCCTTCACTGGTTATCAAAGTGTGGTTTGGGGACCCCATGGGGTCCTTGATGGGTCTCGATGGGGTCCAACACTGGTTATCAAAGTGTGGTTCGGGGACCACATGGGGTCCTTGATGGGTCTCGATGAGGTCCAACACTGGTTATCAAAGTGTGGTTCGGGGACCCCATGGGGTCCTTGATGGGTCTCGATGAGGTCCAACACTGGTTATCAAAGTGTGGTTCGGGGACCCCATGGGGTCCTTGATGGGTCTCGATGGGGTGCAACGCTGGTTATCAAAGTGTGGTATGGGGACCCCCTGGGGTCCTTGATGGGTCTCGATGGGGTCCAACGCTGGTTATCAAAGTGTGGTTCGGGGACCCCATGGGGTCCTTGATGGGTCTCGATGGGGTCCAACGCTGGTTATCAAAGTGTGATTCGGGGACCCCCTGGGGTCCTTGATGGGTCTCGATGGGGTCCTTCACTGGTTATCAAAGTGTGGTTCGGGGACCCCCTGGGGTCCTTGATGGGTCTCGATGGGGTCCAACGCTGGTTATCAAAGTGTGGTTCGGGGACCCCATGGGGTCCTTGATGGGTCTCGATGGGGTCCAACGCTGGTTATCAAAGTGTGGTTCGGGGACCCCATGGGGTCCTTGATGGGTCTCGATGGGGTCCAACACTGGTTAGCAAAGTGTGGTTCGGGGACCCCATGGGGTCCTTGATGGGTCTCGATGGGGTCCAACACTGGTTAGCAAAGTGTGGTTCGGCGACCCCATGGGGTCCTTGATGGGTCTCGATGAGGTCCAACACTGGTTATCAAAGTGTGGTTCGGGGACCCCATGGGGTCCTTGATGGGTCTCGATGGGGTCCAACACTGGTTATCAAAGTGTGGTTCGGGGACACCATGGGGTCCTTGATAGGTCTCGATGAGGTCCAACACTGGTTATCAAAGTGTGGTTCGGGGACCCCATGGGGTCCTTGATGGGTCTCGATGGGGTCCTTCACTGGTTATCAAAGTGTGGTTCGGGGACCCCTTGGGGTCCTTGATAGGTTTCGATGAGGTCCAACACTGGTTATCAAAGTGTGGTTCGGGGACCCCTTGGGGTCCTTGATAGGTTTCGATGAGGTCCAACACTGGTTATCAAAGTGTGGTTCGGGGACCCCATGGGTCCTTGATAGGTCTCGATGAGGTCCAACACTGGTTATCAAAGTGTGGTTCGGGGACCCCATGGGGTCCTTGATGGGTCTCGATGGGGTCCTTCACTGGTTATCAAAGTGTGGTTCGGGGACCCCTTGGGGTCCTTGATAGGTTTCGATGAGGTCCAACACTGGTTATCAAAGTGTGGTCCGGGGACCCCCTGGGGTCCTTGATGGGTCTCGATGGGGTCCTTCACTGGTTATCAAAGTGTGGTTCGGGGACCCCTTGGGGTCCTTGATAGGTTTCGATGAGGTCCAACACTGGTTATCAAAGTGTGGTTCGGGGACCCCTTGGGGTCCTTGATAGGTTTCGATGAGGTCCAACACTGGTTATCAAAGTGTGGTTCGGGGACCCCATGGGGTCCTTGATGGGTCTCGATGGGGTCCTTCAATGGTTATCAAAGTGTGGTTTGGGGACCCCCTGGGGTCCTTAATGGGTTTTGGACATCGCTTATTGCGAAATACCTCGCCATGGTAACGCATAATGGAAATATTTTGATAAGCATACCATTCCTGGCTGAGCCACACGTGTTTGCCTGCATGGCAGTCACACAGAAAAAGAATGGTGTACACGGCAGGCTAATAGAAAACAATCCCACCCGTGTGAAGAGAAGCTCTTATCACGGACAAGTCTATTACAGCCATTACAGTCTAGAAATGTTCATGTACAACTATTGGCCGTGCACACAGTGGCTATTCCCAAGTGCCTAGTACAGCTTAATGGAGCCTAATAAAGTCTAGTACAGCCTAGTACACCCTATTCTAGCCTATTCCAGCCTGTTCCAGCCTAGTACAGCCATCTAAATACCCCCCCCCCCCCCCCCCCCCCCCCATCCTAGTCTATTCTCCCACTAGGTTGGACTAGGCTAGACGTGGGTGTACATGGCTGTCCTAGACTCTACTGGGCTCTAATGTTGTTTTTGGCTCTAGTAAACTGTACTAGGCTGTACTAGGGTATATTTGGCTTTACAAAAGCCTAGAAATGTTCCATGTACAACTATTGTCCGTGCACACAAACTCATGTAAAAACTATTGCCTGCTTACGCAGTGGTTAACCTCAAGTGCGTGAACTACATGGCTGACAAGAGCCTGGTACAGCCTAATAGGGCCTATTAGAGTCCAGTACAGCCTAGTACACCGCATTCTAGCCTATTCCAGCCTGATCCAGTCTAGTATAGCCTAGTACAACCACCAAAATACCCCTCTCTCCAAGTCTATTCTCCCACTAGGCTGGACTAGGCTCTGCTGGGCTCTAATAGGCTGTTTTTGGCTCTAGTAGACTGTGCTAGGCTGTACTAGGGTCTATTAGGCTGTACGAGGCAGTAAAGTACTATACCTAGAAATGTTCATGTAAAACTATTGGCCGTGCACACTAACTCCTGTAAAAACTATTGCCCGTGTACACAGTGGTTATTCCCAAGTGCAAGGAAATACAGGGCTGACAAGAGCCTAGTACAGCCTAGTACACCCTATTCTAGCCTTTTCCCTTCCTGATCCAGCCTAGTATAGCCTAGTACAGCCATCTAAATACCCCTCTCTCCAAGTCTATTCTCCCACTAGGTTGGACTAGGCTAGACGTGGGTGTACATGGCTGTACTAGACTCTACAAGGCTCTAATAGGCTGTTTTTGACTCTAGTAGACTGTGCTAGGCTGTACTAGGGTATATTAGGCTTTACAAGGCAGTAAAGTACAAAAGCCTAGAAATGTTCCATGTACAACTATTGTCCGAGCACACAAACTCATGTAAAAACTATTGCCTGTGTACGCAGTTGTTAACCTCAAGTGCGTGGAACTACAGGGCTTACAAGAGCCTGATACAGCCTAATAGGGCCAATTAGAGTCCAGTGCAGCCTAGTACACTGCATTCTAGCCTATTCCAGCCTGATCCAGCCTAGTATAGCCTAGTACAGCCACCAAAATCCCCCCTCTCCAAGTCTATTCTCTCACTAGGCTGGACTAGGCTAGATGTGGGTGTACATGACTGTCCTAGACTCTACTGGGCTCTAATATGCTGTTTTTGGCTCTAGTAGACTGTGCTAGGCTGTACTAGGGTCTATTAGGCTGTACGAGGCAGTAGAGTACTATATCCTAGAAATGTTCATGTAAAACTATTGGCCATGCACACACACTCCTGTAAAAACTATTGCCCGTATACACAGTTGTTATTCCCAAGTGTGAGGAACTACAGGGCTGACAAGAGCCTAGTACAGCCTAATGGAGCCTATTAGAGTCTAGTACAGCGTAGTACACCCTAGTCTAGCCGGATTAAGCGTAGTACTACACTACATCTCTGGGTGCTGTCATCCACTCCCATGGCTTTTCCTACCACTGCTATGCCGATGACACCCAGCTGATCCTCTCATTCCCCCCCTCTGATACCCAAGTGGAGGCACGCATTGCTGCTTGTCTGGCTGACATCTCGGCGTGGATGTCGACAAACCACCTGAAGCTCAACCTGGACAAGACCGAGCTGATGTTCCTCCCGGGGAAGGGCTGTCCGCACCGAGACATGGCCATCACCATTGATAATGCTGTGGTGACCTCAACTCGGACTGCGAAAAATCTGGGTGTGACCCTGGACGATCAACTGACGTTCTCGGCAAACATCGCATCAGTGACAAGGTCCTGCAGATTCCTCCTCTACAACATCAGGAGGATTCGCCCCTTCCTCTCGGAGAAGGCAGCCCAGGTGCTCATCCAGGCTCTCGTCATCTCCCGCCTGGACTACTGCAACTCCCTCCTTGCTGGTGCTCCGGCATCTGCCATCAGACCTCTGGAGCTTGTTCAGAAAGCTGCGGCTCGTCTGGTGTTCAACCGCCCCAAGTTCTCCCACACAACCATCCTTCTCCGTTCTCTACACTGGCTCCCCGTAGCGGCCCGCATCCAGTTCAAAACCCTGGTGTTAGCCTATAGGGCAGTGAAAGGAACAGCTCCTTCCTATCTCCGGGCTATGGTCGATGCCTACACCCCTGCCCGACCACTTCGGTCTGCCACCTCGGGGCGACTGATTGCCTCGTCACTCAAGGGTCCTTCTGGCCGATCCACACGGTCACGACTCTTTTCTGTTCTGGCCCCACAGTGGTGGAATGAACTCCCCACTGATGTTAGGACAGCAGAGTCACTGCCCATATTTCGCCGCAGGTTGAAAACCCACCTCTTCAGGAAACACTACCCTTCCTCTCTGCCTGACCTACTTGTTGTTAACTAGTTGTACGAACGCTTGTTTTCTATTGTTGTATTGTTTATTGGATCTTGTTTAGTCGATACACTTAATTGTTTTAGCTCATGCTCATTTGATTTAGCTATTTTGTCTCATCTGGTTAAGGAAATAGGTAGCTGATATATTGCACTTTTACCTTAGCGCTAGGTATACTCTTGGTTGCTTGTTTTTGCAGAAAATGCACTAAAAACTTCTGGTGATTAGTAGTTTTTGTTCCCTACCTATGTTGAATACACTTATTGTAAGTCGCTTTGGATAAAAGCGTCTGCTAAATGACTGTAATGTAATGTAATGTAATGTATAGCCTAGTACAGCCATATAACTTCCCCCCCTCTCCTAGTCTATTCTCCACACTAGGCTAGACGTGGGTATACTAGGCTGTACTAGACTACTGGGCTCTAATAGGCTGTATTCAGCTCTAGTAGGCTGGACTAGGCTCTATTAGGCTGTACGAGACATTACTGTACTATAGCCTATTGGCCGTGCACACAAACATATGTAAAAACTATTTCCCGTGTACACAGTGGTTCATTTCAAGTGTGAGGAGCTACAGGGCTGACAAGAGCCTAGTACAGCCTATTAGAGTCCAGTACAGCGTAGTACACCCTAGTCTAGCCTATTCCAGCAGGATCAAGCATAGTATAGCCTAATACAGCCTGTACTAGGCTCTATTAGGCTGTAGGAGACATTACTGTACTATAGCCTATGTAAAACTATTGGCCGTGCACCCAAACTCATGTAAAAACTATGGCCTGTGTACACAGTGGTTCATCTCAAGCGTGAGGACCTACAGGGCTGACAAGAGCCTAGTACAGCCTAATGGAGCCTAGTATAGTCCAGTACAGCCTAGTAGACCCTATTCTAGCCTTTCCCAACCAGATCCAGCCTAGTATAGCCATCTAACTGTGCGTGCGTGCGTGCATGCGTGCGTGCGTGTGTGCGTGCGTGCGTGCGTGCGTGTAAAATATAGTCTAGTACAGCCGTACACCCTAGTCTAGTAGTCTAGCCTATTCCAGCTGGAGAAACACCACAAAAGGCTTTGGTCAGGCTCTGCCAGTGGACCTAATTAGCCTAAGTCCCCTCACCTGTAGAATTCCCAGCCTCTGCCTCAGCCAATTGATTGCCATGGCAACCCCACACCTGCCTGATTGATTACTTAACCAGTACACTTTTCACAGTCAGTTTTCACTAGACACAGGCAGACAGGCAGATACAGAGATCTCCATATACATTATGAGTCCAATAAGTACAAGTAGTTCTCAAATGTTTTATTTGTAAGCACCCCCTTAACTCTGAGAGGGTACGAATGGAACCAAATGGACGCTTACAGGTGTAAGGGCAAAGCTACTCTACTCCTCGCACGCACGCACGCACGCATGCATGCATGCATGCATGCACGGACGCACGCACGCACGCACGCACGCACGCACGCACGCACGCACGCACGCACGCACGCACGCACGCACACACACACACACACACACACACACACACACACACACACACACACACACACACACACACACACACACACACACACACACACACACACACGCGTTCAAAACTATTGGCCGTGCACACAAACTCATGTAAAATCTATTGCCTGTGTACACAGTGGTTAATTTCAAGTGTGAGGAGCTACAGGGCTGACAAGAGCCTAGTACAGCCTATTAGAGTCCAGTACAGCGTAGTACACCCTAGTCTAGCCTATTCCAGCAGGATCAAGCATAGTATAGCCTAATACAGCCTGTACTAGGCTCTATTAGGCTGTAGGAGACATTACTGTACTATAGCCTATGTAAAACTATTGGCCGTGCACCCAAACTCATGTAAAAACTATGGCCTGTGTACACAGTGGTTCATCTCAAGCGTGAGGACCTACAGGGCTGACAAGAGCCTAGTACAGCCTAATGGAGCCTAGTATAGTCCAGTACAGCCTAGTAGACCCTATTCTAGCCTTTCCCAACCAGATCCAGCCTAGTATAGCCATCTAACTGTGCGTGCGTGCGTGCATGCGTGCGTGCGTGCGTGTGTGCGTGCGTGCGTGCGTGCGTGCGTGCGTGTAAAATATAGTCTAGTACAGCCGTACACCCTAGTCTAGTAGTCTAGCCTATTCCAGCTGGAGAAACACCACAAAAGGCTTTGGTCAGGCTCTGCCAGTGGACCTAATTAGCCTAAGTCCCCTCACCTGTAGAATTCCCAGCCTCTGCCTCAGCCAATTGATTGCCATGGCAACCCCACACCTGCCTGATTGATTACTTAACCAGTACACTTTTCACAGTCAGTTTTCACTAGACACAGGCAGACAGGCAGATACAGAGATCTCCATATACATTATGAGTCCAATAAGTACAAGTAGTTCTCAAATGTTTTATTTGTAAGCACCCCCTTAACTCTGAGAGGGTACGAATGGAACCAAATGGACGCTTACAGGTGTAAGGGTCCATTTGGTTCCATGTGTACACTCTCAGAGTTGCAGAACTATTATGATCCTAAGTAGATCCAACTACTCTTTATGTGTTTCTGGTAATATTATTGTCCGCTCATTTTGTATGTCCGTGGCAAAATAATTAAATTGACAAAAATGTACTGTACACCACAGCATGTCGATGACCCCTGAACATGTACCTTCATCAGAGTGGAGAATACAAGTATAAATCAAGTTGAGCAAAGCTACTCTACTCCTCGCACGCACGCACGCACGCACGCACGCACGCGCGCGCACACGCACACACACACACACACACACACACACACACACACACACACACACACACACAGTTAATGAAGGATCGTCAAGGGTCTACTAGGGTACTTTACTGCCTCGTACAGCCTAATAGACCCAGCTAGTACAGCCTAGCACAGTCTACTAGAACCGAAAACAGCCTATTAGAGCCTAGTAGTCTAGTACAGCCATGTACACCCACGTCTAGCCTAGTCCAGCCTAGTGGGAGAATAGACTTGGAGAGTGGGGTATTTGTGTCTGTACTAGGCTATACTAGGTTGGATCAGGCTAGAATGGGGTGTACTAGGCTGTGCTAGACTCTAATAGCCTCTATTAGGCTGTACTAGGCTCTTGTCAGCCCTGTATTTCCTCGCACTTGGGAATAACCACTATGTACACAGGCAATCGTTTTTAAAGGAGTTAGTGTGCACGGCCAAAAGTTTTACATGAGCATTTCTAGGTATAGTACTTTACTGCCTCATACAGCTTAATATACCCTAGTACAGCCTAGCACAGTCTACTAGAGCCGAAAACAGCCTATTAAAGCCCAGTAGAGTCTAGTACATGTACACCCACGTCTAGCCTAGTCCAACCTAGTGGGAGAATAGACTAGGAGAGAGGGGTATTTAGATGGGTATACTAGGATATACTAGGCTGGATCAGGCTGGAAAGGGCTAGAATAGGGTGTACTAGGCTGTACTAGGCTCTTGTCAGCCCTGTAGTTCCTCGCACTTGAAATAACCACTGTGTACACGGACAATGTACTAGACTCTACTGGGCTCTAATAGGCTGTACTGGGCTCTTGTCAGCCCTTTAGTTCCTCGCACTTGAAATAACCACTGTGTACACGGGCAATAGTTTTTACATGACTTTGTGTGCACGGCCAATAGTTTTACATGAACATTTCTACACTATAGTACTGTGCCTCGTACAGCCTAATAGACCCTAGTACAGCCTAGCACAGTCTACTAGAGGCCAGTAGAGTCTAGTACAGCCTTGTACACACACGTCCAGCCTAGTCCAGCCTAGTGGGAGAATAGACTTGGAGAGAGGGGTATTTAGATGGCTGTACTAGGCTATACTAGGCTGGATCAGGCTGGAATAGGCTAGAATAGGGTGTACTAGGCTGTACTAGGCTGTGACACTGCCACATACAATGTGAAATGTGAAACAATGTATTTCCTGGCCTGGTATGAGTATGAAAGAAAATATACAAACATACTGGGGGAATAACAGGGGAATATGTTTGGTAAAACCAAGGTTGAATATTTAACACTGAAATGTAGTGTACGGATATACAAGATAATGTGTTGTGTGTAATTGAACCATGGTCATCAATGTTCTGTTATGACAAGGGTTGATCACAAGGGGAGCTGTGGGGAAATGTGTGTGAGAAATATTGCCAGGAAACTATAAAAGACCAGGAAGTGAGGCGCCGAGCCTGGGTTCCATTTTGGGCAGTAAGGAGAGAGTTTGGTGTTGCTAGTTTTCGTTGCCAAACACACTCTTTTAAAGGCCAATACTATGCCAATTCAGAGGTAAAACGCAGAAAATGCCGGTCTGACCGAAGAACTTTGCCAAGGGAAGGAAATAAAGTTTGGTAGGCCAGCTTCTGAGGCTTGGAGCTCTGTCAAACAAACAGAGCTGGTGAACAAAGGACCCAGCGGACCACGCCCGACTTAAAGGTGGGGTGAGCAGCAGATACTTTTTCATTTTTCCGGTAGGCAAGGCTTTGCCTTTTTGTTTTGTACGTTTTTTGAACTGTCTAAATTGAACAGAAGAGGATCTACAGCAGTTGGATTAATCTGGATACTCTGATTACTTTTTTCGGGATTACTTTTGGAACACTGACTTTGGGGGCACCTTTAAAGGGACATTGCAGGGGATAATTTGAAGGGACTGGAACATTTAATTTACATTTTGAAGGGATTGATTGCCCAGTTTGTATGATTTTGGTTTGATTCGATCTGTAAATATTATAAAGACCAGCCATTTCACCTAAAGGGAAATAGTTTTGCGTTTTCCTTGTGCTCTATACTACTGTTCATTTCTAGTATCTAGATTTACTGTCGCAGGTACAGGACCTTTATTTATTTATTTTATTTTATATAACTCAGACTTATACGCCAATAGGCCTGATTGTTATAAGGCTCTTGTCAGCCCTGTATTTCCTTGCACTTGGGAATAACCACTGTGTACACGGGAAATAGTTTTTACAGGAGTTAGTGTGCACGGCCAATAGTTTTAGATGAACATTTCTAGGTATAGTACTTTACAGCCTCGTACAGCCTAATAGACCCTAGTACAGCCTAGCACGGTCTACTAGTGCTGAAAACAGCCTATTAGAGCCCAGTAGAGTCTAGTACAGCCATGTACACCCACGTCTAGCCTAGTCCAACCTAGTGGGAGAATAGACTAGGGGAGAGGGGTATTTAGATGGCTATACTAGGATATACTAGGCTGGATCAGGCTGGAAAGGGCTAGAATAGGGTGTACTAGGCTGTACTAGGCTCTTGTCAGCCCTGTAGTTCCTCACACTTGAAATAACCACTGTGTACACAGGCAATAGTTTTTACAGGAGTTTGTGTGCACGGCCAATAGTTTTACATGAACATTTCTACGCTATAGTACTGTACTGCCTCGTACAGCCTAATATACCCTAGTACAGCCTAGCACAGTCTACTAGAGCCGAAAACAGCCTATTAGAGGCCAGTAGAGTCTAGTATAGCCTTGTACACACACGTCCTGCCTAGTCCAGCCTAGTGGGAGAATAGACTTGGAGAGGGCGGTATTTTGGTGGCTGTACTAGGCTATACTAGGTTGGATCAGGCTGGAAAAGGCTAGAATGGGGTGTACTAGGCTGTGCTAGACTCTAATAGCCTCTATTAGGCTGTACTAGGCTCTTGTCAGCCCTGTAGTTCCTCGCACTTGGGAATAACCACTGTGTACTGTAGTAGAGTCTAGTACAGCCTTGTACACCCACGTTTAGCTTAATCCAGCCTAGTGGGAGAATAGACTAGGAGGGGGGGTATTTAGATGGCTGTACTAGGCTATACTAGGCTACATCAGGCTGGAATAGGCTAGAATAGGGTGTACTAGACTCTTGTCCGCCCTGCAGTTCCTCGCACTTGAAATAACCACTGTGTACATGGGCAATAGTTTTTACAGGAGTTTGTGTGCACGGCCAATAGTTTTACATGAACATTTCTAGGCTATAGTACTTTACTGCCTCGTACAGCCTAATAGACCCTAGTACAGTCTGCTAGAGCCGGAAACAGCCTATTGGAGCCCAGTAGAGTCTAGTACAGCCTTGTACACCCACGTTTAGCTTAGTCCAGCCTAGTGGGAGAATAGACATGGAGAGAGGGGTATTTAGATGGCTGTACTAGGCTATACTAGGCTGGATCAGGCTGGAATAGGCTAGAATAGGGTGTACTAGGCTGTACTAGGCTCTTGTCAGCCCTGTATTTCCTTGCACCTGGGAATAACCACTGTGTACACGGGAAATAGTTTTTACAGGAGTTAGTGTGCACGGCCAATAGTTTTAGATGAACATTTCTAGGTATAGTACTTTACAGCCTCGTACAGCCTAATAGACCCTAGTACAGCCTAGCATGGTCTACTAGAGCTGAAAACAGCCTATTAGAGCCCAGTAGAGTCTAGTACAGCCATGTACAACCACGTCTAGCCTAGTCCAACCTAGTGGGAGAATAGACTAGGGGAGAGGGGTATTTAGATGGCTATACTAGGATATACTAGGCTGGATCAGGCTGGAAAGGGCTAGAATAGGGTGTACTAGGCTGTACTAGGCTCTTGTCAGCCCTGTATTTCCTTGCACCTGGGAATAACCACTGTGTACACGGGAAATAGTTTTTACAGGAGTTAGTGTGCACGGCCAATAGTTTTAGATGAACATTTCTAGGTATAGTACTTTACAGCCTCGTACAGCCTAATAGACCCTAGTACAGCCTAGCACGGTCTACTAGAGCTGAAAACAGCCTATTAGAGCCCAGTAGAGTCTAGTACAGCCATGTACACCCACGTCTAGCCTAGTCCAACCTAGTGGGAGAATAGACTAGGGGAGAGGGGTATTTAGATGGCTATACTAGGATATACTAGGCTGGATCAGGCTGGAAAGGGCTAGAATAGGGTGTACTAGGCTGTACTAGGCTCTTGTCAGCCCTGTAGTTCCTCGCACTTGAAATAACCACTGTGTACACGGGCAATAGTTTTTACATGAGTTTGTGTGCACGGCCAATAGTTTTACATGAATATTTCTACGCTATAGTACTGTACTGCCTCATACAGCCTAATATACCCTAGTACAGCCTAGCACAGTCTACTAGAGCCGAAAACAGCCTATTAGAGGCCAGTAGAGTCCAGTACAGCCTTGTACACCCACGTTTAGCTTAGTCCAGCCTAGTGGGAGAATAGACTTGGAGAGAGGGGTATTTAGATGGCTGTACTAGGCTATACTAGGCTGGATCAGGCTGGAATAGGCTAGAATAGGGTGTACTAGGCTGTACTAGGCTCTTGTCAGCCCTGTATTTCCTTGGACCTGGGAATAACCACTGTGTACACGGGAAATAGTTTTTACAGGAGTTAGTGTGCACGGCCAATAGTTTTAGATGAACATTTCTAGGTATAGTACTTTACAGCCTCGTACAGCCTAATAGACCCTAGTACAGCCTAGCATGGTCTACTAGAGCTGAAAACAGCCTATTAGAGCCCAGTAGAGTCTAGTACAGCCATGTACAACCACGTCTAGCCTAGTCCAACCTAGTGGGAGAATAGACTAGGGGAGAGGGGTATTTAGATGGCTATACTAGGATATACTAGGCTGGATCAGGCTGGAAAGGGCTAGAATAGGGTGTACTAGGCTGTACTAGGCTCTTGTCAGCCCTGTAGTTCCTCGCACTTGAAATAACCACTGTGTACACGGGCAATAGTTTTTACAGGAGTTTGTGTGCACGGCCAATAGTTTTACATGAACATTTCTACGCTATAGTACTGTACTGCCTCGTACAGCCTAATATACCCTAGTACAGCCTAGCACAGTCTACTAGAGCCGAAAACAGCCTATTAGAGGCCAGTATAGTCTAGTATAGCCTTGTACACACACGTCCTGCCTAGTCCAGCCTAGTGGGAGAATAGACTTGGAGAGGGGGGTATTTTGGTGGCTGTACTATGCTATACTAGGTTGGATCAGGCTGGAAAAGGCTAGAATGGGGTGTACTAGGCTGTGCTAGACTCTAATAGCCTCTATTAGGCTGTACTAGGCTCTTGTCAGCCCTGTAGTTCCTCGCACTTGGGAATAACCACTGTGTACACGGGCAATAGTTTTTACAGGACTTTGTGTGCACGGCCAATAGTTTTACATGAACATTTCTAGGCTATAGTACTTTACTGCCTCGTACAGCCTAATAGAGCCTAGTACAGTCTGCTAGAGCCGGAAACAGCCTATTGGAGCCCAGTAGAGTCTAGTACAGCCTTGTACACCCACGTTTAGCTTAATCCAGCCTAGTGGGAGAATAGACTAGGAGGGGGGGGGGGGTATTTAGATGGCTGTACTAGGCTATACTAGGCTACATCAGGCTGGAATAGGCTAGAATAGGGTGTACTAGACTCTTGTCAGCCCTGCAGTTCCTCGCACTTGAAATAACCACTGTGTACACGGGCAATAGTTTTTACAGGAGTTTGTGTGCACGGCCAATAGTTTTACATGAACATTTCTAGGCTATAGTACTTTACTGCCTCGTACAGCCTAATAGAGCCTAGTACAGTCTGCTAGAGCCGAAAACAGCCTATTGGAGCCCAGTAGAGTCTAGTACAGCCTTGTACACCCAAGTTTAGCTTAGTCCAGCCTAGTGGGAGAATTGACTTGGAGAGGGGGGTATTTTGGTGGCTGTACTAGATTATACTAGGTTGGATCAGGCTGGAAAAGGCTAGAATGGGGTGTACTAGGCTGTGCTAGACTCTAATAGCCTCTATTAGGCTGTACTAGGCTCTTGTCAGCCCTGTAGTTCCTCGCACTTGGGAATAACCACTGTGTACACGGGCAATAGTTTTTACAGGAGTTTGTGTGCACGGCCAATAGTTTTACATGAACATTTCTACGCTATAGTACTTTACTGCCTCGTACAGCCTAATAGAGCCTAGTACAGTCTGCTAGAGCCGAAAACAGCCTATTGGAGCCCAGTAGAGTCTAGTACAGCCTTGTACACACAAGTCTAGTCTAGTCCAGCCTAGTGGGAGAATAGACTTGGAGAGAGGGGTATTGAGATGGCTGTACTAGGCTATACTAGGTTGGATCGGGCTGGAAAGGGCTAGAATAGGGTGTACTAGGCTGTACTAGACTCTTGTCAGCCCTGTAGTTCCTCGCACTTGAAATAACCACTGTGTACACGGGCAATAGTTTTTACAGGAGTTTGTGTGCACGGCCAATAGTTTTACATGAACATTTCTAGGCTATAGTACTTTACTGCCTCGTACAGCCTAATAGACCCTAGTACAGCCTAGCACAGTCTACTAGAGCCGAAAACAGCCTATTAGAGGCCAGTAGGGTCTGGTACAGCCATGTACACCCACGTCTAGCCTAGTCCAGCCTAGTGGGAGAATAGACTAGGAGGGGGGGTATTTAGATGGCTATACTAAGCTATACTAGGCTGGATCAGGCTGGAATAGGCTAGAATAGGGTGTACTAGGCTGTACTGGACTCTAATAGACTCTATTAAGCTGTACTATAGGCTCTTGTGAGTCCTGAACCTTTTCGCACTTGGGAATAACCACTGTGTACACAGGCAATAGTTTTTACATGTGTGTGCACGACCAATAGTTTACCAATAGACCAACAAAATATGCTGGACTAGGCTGAACTAGGCTGGACTAGGCTGCTCTGCGTGCGTGCGTGCGTGTGTGCGTGCGTGCATGCGTGCGTGCGTGCGTGCGGGTCCACGGGAGGTCACTATATCAGAAACACTGTTTCCCATAGCATACTGTGGCCCTACAGGACATTACTGTACTATAGTCTATGTAAAACTATTGGCCGTGCACCCAAACTCATGTAAAAACTAGAAAAAGTGCCCTTCTGGGCACAGGTCTCCACCAGGAGGATAGGACTGTGTGAGATGTTTAGGAGTAATATAAACATGTTTGCCTTTGATGGCAATTGGATGATTTGAGGCATTTTGTTCCAAAAATGTGTTTAGCAAAAATCAACCTGTTGGTGGCGCTATAACAGGCCAATGTGAAAAGGGTGGGATATATTCCTCAGCCCAGTAAGAAAATGTGTGAAAGATTTCACGTAAATTGCATGCTGCGTTCATGATTTGAGGCTTTTGTTCAAAACGGGGCAATCTTGCAAACTGTGAAAGCCAATTATAGCCAATTATGATGGAATATGAAATATCGGACAGATCCGACTTGAGCACATGACCATAGAGATACTGTGTAACGATTTGTGAGATTTTTGGACAGAATCTGGAGGAGTAATATCAAAAAATGTGTTTTTCAAAAGTCGGCCTCCTGGTGGCGCTATAAAAGGCAGATGCGGAAAATGCAGGTCAAAGGTTTGTCCTTGGCCTCTAGGGAGTGTGCATGCAACGTTTCACGCAGATCGGTGCAGTTTTAGGTAAAACATGTGAAAAGCTGCCTCATGGTGGCGCTATAACAGGCCGTTCTGGAAAATGCGGGGCAGAGGTTCATCGTTGGCATCCAGGGAGTGTGTGTGCAAAGTTTGGCATCGACCGGGTTAACGGTGCCGGAGATTAGCTGTACACAGACGGACGGAAGGAAGGACGGACGGACACACACACGGACGGACGGACACACGGACGGAGTGCAAAACATACTCTCTCCCCATGCCTTCGGCCTGGTGGAGACAACTATGGCCTGTGTACACACTACAGTGGTTCATATCAAGCGTGAGGACCTACAGGGCTGACAAGAGCCTAGTAGACCCTATTCTAGCCTTTCCCAGGCTGGACTAGGCTGCTCTAGGCTGGACTAGGCTTCTCAAATCTGGACTAGGCTGGACTAGGCTGGGCTAGGCTGGACTAGGCTGCACTAGGCTGGACTAGGCTGTACTAGGGTGGACTAGGCTGTACTAGGCTGGACTAGGCTGCACTAGGCTGTACACTACAGTGGTTCATCTCAAGCGTGAGGACCTACAGGGCTGACAAGAGCCTAGTAGACCCTATTCTAGCCTTTCCCAGGCTGGACTAGGCTGCTCTAGGCTGGACTAGGCTTCTCAAGTCTGGACTAGGCTGGACTAGGCTGGTCTAGGCTGGACTAGGCTGCACTAGGCTGGACTAGGCTGTACTAGGGTGGACTAGGCTGTACTATGGCCTGTGTACACACTACAGTGGTTCATCTCAAGCGTGAGGACCTACAGGGCTGACAAGAGCCTAGTAGACCCTATTCTAGCCTTTCCCAGGCTGGACTAGGCTGCTCTAGGCTGGACTAGGCTTCTCAAGTCTGGACTAGGCTGGACTAGGCTGGTCTAGGCTGGACTAGGCTGCACTAGGCTGGACTAGGCTGTACTAGGGTGGACTAGGCTGTACTAGGCTGGACTAGGCTGGCCTAGGCTGCACTAGGCTGCACTAGGCTGTACTAGGGTGGACTAGGCTGTACTAAGATGGACTAGGCTGTACTAGGCTGCACTAGGCTGTACTAGGCTGTACTAGGCGGGAGGTCACTATATCAGAAACACTGTTTCCCATATCATACTGTGGCCCTACAGGACATTACTGTACTATAGTCTATGTAAAACTATTGGCCGTGCACCCAAACTCATGTAAAAACTATGGCCTGTGTACACACTACAGTGGTTCATCTCAAGCGTGAGGACCTACAGGGCTGACAAGAGCCTAGTAGACCCTATTCTAGCCTTTCCCAGGCTGGACTAGGCTGCTCTAGGCTGGACTAGGCTTCTCAAGTCTGGACTAGGCTGGACTAGGCTGGTCTAGGCTGGACTAGGCTGCACTAGGCTGGACTAGGGTGGACTAGGCTGTACTAGGCTGGACTAGGCTGGCCTAGGCTGCACTAGGCTGCACTAGGCTGTACTAGGCTGGACTAGGCTGTACTAAGATGGACTAGGCTGTACTAGGCTGCACTAGGCTGTACTAGGCTGTACTAGGCTGTACTAGGCTGGACTAGGCTGGACTAGGATGTACTAGGCTGGACTAGGCTGTACGAGACATTACTGTACTATAGCCTATGTAAAACTATTGGCCGTGCACCCAAACTCATGTAAAAACTATGGCCTGTGTACACAGTGGTTCATCTCAAGCGTGAGGACCTACAGGGTTGACAAGAGCCTAGTACAGCCTAGTAGACCCTATTCTAGCCTTTCCCAGCCAGATCCAGCCTAGTATAGCCATCTAACTGTGCGTGCGTGCGTGCATGCATGCGTGCGTGCGTGCGTGCGTGCGTGCATGCGTGCGTGCGTGCGTGCGTGCGTGAGGGTCCACGGGAGGTCACTATACCAGAAACACTGTTTCCCATAGCATACTGTGGACCTACAGGACATTACTGTACTATAGTCTATGTAAAACTATTGGCCGTGCACCCAAACTCATGTAAAAACTATGGCCTTTGTACACACTACAGTGGTTCATCTGAAGCGTGAGGACCTACAGGGCTGACAAGAGCCTAGTAGACCCTATTCTAGCCTTTCCCAGCCAGATCCAGCCTAGTATAGCCATCTAACTGTGCGTGCGTGCGTGCGTGCGTGCGTGCGTGCGTGCGTGCGTGCGTGCGTGCGTGCGTGCGTGCGTGCGTGCGTGCGTGCGTGCGGGTCCACGGGAGGTCACTATATCAGAAACACTGTTTCCCATAGCATACTGTGGCCCTACAGGACATTACTGTACTATAGTCTATGTAAAACTATTGGCCGTGCACCCAAACTCATGTAAAAACTATGGCCTGTGTACACACTACAGTGGTTCATCTCAAGCGTGAGGACCTACAGGGCTGACAAGAGCCTAGTAGACCCTATTCTAGCCTTTCCCAGCCAGATCCAGGGTCCACGGGAGGTCACTATATCAGAAACACTGTTTCCCATAGCATACTGTGGGAGGTGTACACAGAGCACTGTTCTAATAGTTTTTGCCACCCTGTGGAATTATGCTTGAACTGCAAGATAGGGCCCTAAAAATGTATTAATAATAAACAAAGAGAAACAAATCAGTGTGGGTCATCCGTTGGACTGATGGGCGAACAAGTGGTGTCCACGCGAAGAGTCGGGCCCAGAGGACATGTAGAGTCCCCCCCCTGAATTTTCACGCCCCCATGGGCCGCACGGTGGGGACCGGAAATTTGGCCTGGTGCACTGGCCATAGTCACTATGTTTCATGCACACAAAACTTGATAAATGTAATAATAATAATAATAATAATAATAATAAAAGAATAATACGAATATAATATTACATGTCATTTTAGATTTCAGTGTTGGCTATTCAAAAATAGAACAACACATCTTGTTGCGTGCGTGCGTGCGTGCGTGCGTGCGTGCGTGCGTGCGTGCGTGCGTGCGTGCGTGCGTGTGTGTGTGTGTGTGTGTGTGTGACACTGCATGCATATGCATATTTTCCTAATGCACCAGGAGACCATAATGTTTCACCAATTTCATGGATTCCAGAAAGTAGTAACAAATTGAAATAATACATTTAGCACTAAAAAAAAGCACCCTGTTCTTGGCAATAAATCACCACCACGATGGAGCTGTTATTTAGCGTTGGTTGTTTTCCACACAGATTGTAAATAAAGGCTAGAGGCTATATGTATTTATGGAAATAAACACCTTTCATTTCTCCTGCTCTTCCTCCTCATGTTCTCTGTACTGGTTATTGGTTTGAATAGTCACCCTCTCCTCTCCTCTCCTCTCCTCTCCTCTCCTCTCCTCTCCTCTCCCCTCCTCTCCTCTCCTCTGCTATGCATTGATGGGTTAACCCATTTTAGGAGTGAGGACGTGATTCTGAAAAACCTATGTTTCTATATCAGTGGTTCTCAAACTGTTTCATGTTGTCAAGGAGCCCCAGAATTATCTGTATTTGACTCCCATCTGAAAATATGAAGGCAAAAATACACAACTCTATGCGCACATGCGCAGAACGCACGCATTCACGCAGTGTCGCAGACACACACACACACACACACACACACACACACACACACACACACACACACACACACACACACACACACACACACACACTCATTTTGTTTTAAGCAGATTTAGCTGAGCATCCAATCCGTCCATACTGCACTTCCACTTTGACTCAGAGGTGTGTGTGTGTGTGTGTGTGTGTGTGTGTGTGTGTGTGTGTGTGTGTGTGTGTGTGTGTGTGTGTGTGTGTGTGTGTGTGTGTGTGTGTGTGTGTGTGTGTGTGTGTGTGTGTGTGTGTGTGTGTGTGTGCACGCGCGTGCGCGCATGGAGATACTGTAAGTCGACACAGCATGCTGTCAGCAGTAACCTGAGCTTCTGTGCATCAGGCAAACACAGTGTGTGTATGTGTGCGTGTGTGTGTGTGCGTGTGACTGCACGTGCATGCGTGTGTGTCTCAGACCCGGTCAAACGGGAGACAGCCAAGAACTGCTGAGTCACCATGGTGACGGGATGGGCAGCCATGTTGGTTTGAACATGAGAGAGACAAAGGGACATACATACTGTATGTACTGTATTGTACTGTATGCTCTTTGAGGTGAAGCTTAACCCATTTTGACCTGAGATCAGATTCTAAAAATGTCTTCTACATCCTGACAGTTTTCTGAAAAAGCTATGTTTCTATGTCAGTCGTCAGTCATTTTTCAAAAATAGCAGACCTACAAGCTCGTACGAGCTTGTAGATCTGCTATTTTTCAATAGCTAAAGCATAACATAATGCTAACACCAAAAGGGGTTCCCGTCATGCCATTGTTGTGCCAGGCTTTTACAAAAAAGTATTTTGGATAAATACATAATAATATGATTTATAATTGGTGAAATCAGTGGGAAATCCTCCCATGCTTTCTTTGGAAAAGCATGTCTTCATATATTTCGTCTGTCAAGTCATTCAAGCTTATTATATTATAGCATCCATCCCTTCAGAGTCTTAGGCTATGGGATAATGTTAGTCTTAGGCTATGGGATAATGTTAGTCTTAGGATATGGGATAATGTTAGTCTTAGGATATGGGATAATGTTAGTCTTAGGCTATGGGATAATGTTTGACGCTGTGTTGAGAAATAATAACCGACAAGATGTTTAAACACAGAGACGAGGTTGAGATGTTTAATCACCCTGAAGGATACATTATCCCGCTTTTTACACGGCTGCTTTATTAACACATTAATAAATTGACCCAAGAGTGACAACAAAACGAGGTATTTCCTTGATTATTTATGGTGATGAAAAGTGTCCTGCTGGCCGTCTGCCCAGCTGCAGCACAGTCGCCTCGGAAAACCAAGGACTGTCTAAAGAGGACGAGACGCGAAGACCGTACGGGCGACGCCATGTTGCTCCATGGAAGGACAGAAACATGCACAGTGGGCTATATGCAGCCAACACTTCCACGTTCAGCTTCCTTGGTCTCAACTGCGCATGTTTCTTTCCTTCCATGGAGCACCATGGAGCAACATGGCGTCGCCCGTACGGTCTACGGTGGCCTTCGCGTCTCGTCCTCTTTAGACAGTCCTTGGGAAAACAAGGAAGTGAGTGTTGATCAAATAGAACAGTGGTTCCCAAACCTTCTCTTGTCAAGGACCCCCACATTGACCCTCATTAGCCCCGCGGACCCCCACAAGGACCCCCACATTGACCCTCATTAGCCCCGCGGACCCCCACAAGGACCCCCACATTGACCCTCATTAGCCCCGCGGACCCCCACAAGGACCCCCACATTGACCCTCATTAGCCCCGCGGACCCCCACAAGGACCCCCACATTGACCCTCATTAGCCCCGCGGACCCCCACAAGGACCCCCACATTGACCCTCATTAGCCCCGCGGACCCCCATTTGAAGAGATATATACCATGCAGGGACCCCCATAAGACAAGATCTTTACGGCTCTAGCAGTGATTCTCAACCCGTTTAATTTCAAGGACCCCCAGTTTGACATGCATTAGTTTACAGACCCCCAATTTAATGGAAATTCTATCTCTGAGACCCCAATTTATATTGTAAAATCAATGTTAATTTAACTCTGTTAATTTAATGGCAATTATATCTCTGAGACCCCAATTTATATTGTAAAATCAATGTTAATTTAACTCAAATGGAACCTGACAGGTCCATTGGGTGATGTCACGAGGCATGACCATATATGGAGGCGTGGGGGGTGCAGGGTTTCATAGTAAATGCGACCTATAGTCACAACAAAGGAGAAAAAGGAAAACGGTAACGGGTGAATGACGACACCTTTCTCTGGGAATTAGCATCTACTGCCTCGTGGCCTTTGTGATTTTTCAGGCTAGTTTTGAAAGAAACCAGTGATTTGCGATTCTGCATCAGGGCATCCACATTTTGATGGATTCTGCGTCAGGGCATCCACATTTTGATGGATTCTGCGTCAGGGCGTCCACATTTTGATGGATTCTGCGTCAGGGCGTCCACATTTTGATGGATTCTGCGTCAGGACATCCACATTTTGATGGATTCTGCGTCAGGGCATCCACATTTTGATGCATTCTGCGTCAGGGCGTCCACATTTTGATGGATTCTGCGTCAGGGCGTCCACATTTTGATGGATTCTGCGTCAGGGCGTCCACATTTTGATGGATTCTGCGTCAGGGCGTCCACATTTTGATGCATTCTGCGTCAGGGCGTCCACATTTTGATGGATTCTGCGTCAGGGCGTCCACATTTTGATGGATTCTGCGTCAGGGCGTCCACATTTTGATGGATTCTGCGTCAGGGCGTCCACATTTTCATGGATTCTGCGTCAGTGCATCCACATTTTGATGGATTCTGCGTCAGGGCGTCCACATTTTGATGGATTCTGCGTCAGGGCGTCCACATTTTGATGGATTCTGCGTCAGGGCGTCCACATTTTGATGGATTCTGCGTCAGGGCGTCCACATTTTGATGGATTCTGCGTCAGGGCATCCACATTTTGATGGATTCTGCGTCAGGGCATCCACATTTTGATGGATTCTGCGTCAGGGCGTCCACATTTTGATGGATTCTGCGTCAGGGCATCCACATTTTGATGGCGTAGTTTCAGTTTATTTTTATTCCACGGACCACGGAGTGACAGCGGTGGCCGAACGGATTGCGGAGCGGTCTTGATACCGGAAGGTCGCCAGTTCGAATCAGCGGTCCGACATGTTAAAATTACCACCGCTGAAGTGCCCTTGAGCAAGGCATTGAACCACTACCATGAAATGTTCTATGAGCAGGGCCTGGCTGGAAACAAGTTCTTGAGCTTAGCCCAGATACCCTGGGTAAATATAGTAACTTAACTTAACCACCATTTGTTGAGATTTAGCCTCTCAGACCAAAGACGAAGAATATTTTGTTGTCGTTGGATAAGATTTTGTCCACAATTCCATGCTGTATTGATGGTGACTGACTAGTCCTTACCCGTTCTGTATTGATGGTGACTAGTCCTTACCCGTTCTGTATTGATGGTGACTAGTCCTTACCCGTTCTGTATTGATGGTGACTAGTCCTTACCCGTTCTGTATTGATGGTGACTAGTCCTTACCCGTTCTGTATTGATGGTGACTAGTCCTTACCCGTTCTGTATTGATGGTGACTAGTCCTTACCCGTTCTGTATTGATGGTGACTAGTCCTTACCCGTTCTGTATTGATGGTGACTAGTCCTTACCCGTTCTGAATATAGTCCTTACCCGTTCTGAATACATGTTCAGTGTTCCACCACTTATCCTCACCTACTGGGAGATTTGTGATGCTTTGCAGCTTTGTTTGTACGCACGCACGCACACACACACACACACACACACACACACACACACACACACACACACACACACACACACACACACACACACACACACACACACACACACACACACACACACACACACACACACACACACAATCTATTTTTCATTTCCAGCACCATATGTCCATCTATAAACAGATGAAAGTAGGCCAGGCGACACCCACACGTTAAGAGTTGCAGTGCAGCTTATTATTTGCGGAGGTGAAGATTAGGTAGTTTCATAACAAGCAAAGCTATTAGCCATGTCAACACGAGGGAGGGATTTTATCGTTTATAATTTGGTCGTTAATATTTGATGCAAGCAAGGCTTGGCCTACAGTTTGAATGCAGTCATTGGGAGAAGAGAAATGGCTCAACGATATCCACAAAAATGTTTTATTAACCCATTTTGACCTGGGAATGATTCTACAAAATGTCTTCTAAATCATGACAGTTTTCTGAAAATCCCATGTTTCTATGTCAGTGGTGCTCATGCTCAACCTTTTTCATGTCAAGGAACCCCCAGAATTATTGCCGCCGACCCCCATCTGAAAATATGTAGTTCCAGGGACCCCCCAGCAAGAAGCAAAGATTTGAGTTAAAAATGTTCCCTCTGAAAGAATATATATTAAAAGATTTGCGACACATTTTCACGATATTTCAAAAATAGCAGACCTACAAGCTCATATAGCGACACGTTTAAGCATTTATATCATATTTACACGTCGATTTCAGCTCTGACACTTATTTCAGACATGCTCTATAGCAGGGGTTCTCAACCCGTGGGTCGCGACCCCTCGGGGGGTCGCCAAATTATTTTAGGGGGTCCCCAAATTATTAAAAAAAATAAATAAAAAAAAAACGATTTTTAAAAAAAAAAAATATTTTCACGATTTTTCAAAAATAGCAGACCTACAAGCTCGTAGCGCGCCACTCGGTGGCGCGCTATGAGCTTGTAGATCTGCTATTTTTAAATAGCTAAATTATAACAATGCTTAAAACACCAAAAGGGGTTCCCGCCCAAAATGGTTTAAGGTTATTGTAGCAGTCAATTTATATTGGTGGTCGGGAGGGGGCGGGGCGGGGGTCCCGAGACATTGCCAAAGCATTTCCGGGGGTCCCCGGCCAAAAACGTTGAGAACCCCTGCTCTATAGTGTCTGAAATGAGCCTGGTAGGGGGCATGAAGCATCAGCCTGGCAGTGGACATGAAGCATCAGCCTGGTAGGGGGCATGAAGCATCAGCCTGGTAGGGGGCATGAAGCATCAGCCTGGTAGGGGGGGGCATGAAGCATCAGCCTGGTAGGGGGCATGAAGCATCAGCCTGGTAGGGGGGGGCATGAAGCATCAGCCTGGTAGGGGGCATGAAGCATCAGCCTGGTAGGGGGCATGAAGCATCAGCCTGGTAGGGGGCATGAAGCATCAGCCTGGTAGGGGGGGGGCATGAAGCATCAGCCTGGTAGGGGGGGGGGCATGAAGCATCAGCCTGGTAGGGGGGGGGCATGAAGCATCAGCCTGGTAGGGGGGGGGGCATGAAGCATCAGCCTGGTAGGGGGGGGCATGAAGCATCAGCCTGGTAGGGGGGGGGGCATGTAGCATCAGCCTGGTAGGGGGCATGAAGCATCAGCCTGGTAGGGGGGGGGCATGAAGCATCAGCCTGGTAGGGGGCATGAAGCATCAGCCTGGTAGGGGGGGGGGCATGAAGCATCAGCCTGGTAGGGGGGGGGGCATGAAGCATCAGCCTGGTAGGGGGCATGAAGCATCAGCCTGGTAGGGGGGGGGGCATGAAGCATCAGCCTGGTAGGGGGCATGAAGCATCAGCCTGGTAGGGGGGGGGGCATGAAGCATCAGCCTGGTAGGGGGGGGGCATGAAGCATCAGCCTGGTAGGGGGCATGAAAGCATCAGCCTGGTAGGGGGCATGAAGCATCAGCCTGGTAGGGGGGCATGAAGCATCAGCCTGGTAGGGGGCATGAAGCATCAGCCTTCTAGGGGGCATGAAGCATCAGCCTGGTAGGGGGCATGAAGCATCAGCCCTGGTAGGGGGGGGGGCATGAAGCATCAGCCTGGTAGGGGGGGGGCATGAAAGCATCAGCCTGGTAGGGGGCATGAAGCATCAGCCTGGTAGGGGGCATGAAGCATCAGCCTGGTAGGGGGCATGAAGCATCAGCCTGGTAGGGGGCATGAAGCATCAGCCTTCTAGGGGGCATGAAGCATCAGCCTGGTAGGGGGCATGAAGCATCAGCCTTCTAGGGGGCATGAAGCATCAGCCTGGTAGGGGGCATGAAGCATCAGCCTTCTAGGGGGCATGAAGCATCAGCCTGGCAGGGGGCATGAAGCATCAGCCTGGTAGGGGGGCATGAAGCATCAGCCTGGTAGGGGGGGGGGCATGAAGCATCAGCCTGGTAGGGGGGGGGCATGAAGCATCAGCCTGGTAGGGGGGGGGGGCATGAAGCATCAGCCTGGTAGGGGGGGGGGCATGAAGCATCAGCCTGGTAGGGGGGGGGGGCATGAAGCATCAGCCTGGTAGGGGGGGGGGGGCATGAAGCATCAGCCTGGTAGGGGGGGGGGGCATGAAGCATCAGCCTGGTAGGGGGGGGGCATGAAGCATCAGCCTGGTAGGGGGGGGGCATGAAGCATCAGCCTGGTAGGGGGGGGGGCATGAAGCATCAGCCTGGTAGGGGGGGGGGCATGAAGCATCAGCCTGGTAGGGGGGGGGCATGAAGCATCAGCCTGGTAGGGGGGGGGGGCATGAAGCATCAGCCTGGTAGGGGGGGGGGCATGAAGCATCAGCCTGGTAGGGGGGGGCATGAAGCATCAGCCTGGTAGGGGGGGGGGCATGTAGCATCAGCCTGGTAGGGGGGGGGGGCATGAAGCATCAGCCTGGTAGGGGGGGGGGAATGAAGCATCAGCCTGGTAGGGGGGGGGGCATGAAGCATCAGCCTGGTAGGGGGGGGGGGCATGAAGCATCAGCCTGGTAGGGGGGGGGGCATGAAGCATCAGCCTGGTAGGGGGGGGGCATGTAGCATCAGCCTGGTAGGGGGGGGGGCATGAAGCATCAGCCTGGTAGGGGGGGGGGAATGAAGCATCAGCCTGGTAGGGGGGGGGGCATGAAGCATCAGCCTGGTAGGGGGGGGGGAATGAAGCATCAGCCTGGTAGGGGGGGGGGCATGAAGCATCAGCCTGGTAGGGGGGGGGCATGTAGCATCAGCCTGGTAGGGGGGGGGGCATGAAGCATCAGCCTGGTAGGGGGGGGGGAATGAAGCATCAGCCTGGTAGGGGGGGGGGCATGAAGCATCAGCCTGGTAGGGGGGGGGGGAATGAAGCATCAGCCTGGTAGGGGGGGGGGCATGAAGCATCAGCCTGGTAGGGGGGGGGGGCATGAAGCATCAGCCTGGTAGGGGGGGGGGCATGAAGCATCAGCCTGGTAGGGGGGGGGGAATGAAGCATCAGCCTGGTAGGGGGGGGCATGAAGCATCAGCCTGGTAGGGGGGGGCATGTAGCATCAGCCTGGTAGGGGGGGGCATGAAGCATCAGCCTGGTAGGGGGGGGGCATGAAGCATCAGCCTGGTAGGGACGGGGGCATGAAGCATCAGCCTGGTAGGGGGGGGCATGAAGCATCAGCCTGGTAGGGGGGGGGCATGAAGCATCAGCCTGGTAGGGGGGGGGCATGAAGCATCAGCCTGGTAGGGGGGGGGCATGTAGCATCAGCCTGGTAGGGGGGGGGCATGAAGCATCAGCCTGGTAGGGGGGGGGCATGTAGCATCAGCCTGGTAGGGGGGGGGGCATGAAGCATCAGCCTGGTAGGGGGGGGGGCATGAAGCATCAGCCTGGTAGGGGGGGGGCATGAAGCATCAGCCTGGTAGGGGGCATGAAGCATCAGCCTGGTAGGGGGGGGGGCATGAAGCATCAGCCTGGTAGGGGGGGGGGGCATGAAGCATCAGCCTGGTAGGGGGGGGGGCATGAAGCATCAGCCTGGTAGGGGGGGGGGCATGTAGCATCAGCCTGGTAGGGGGGGGGCATGTAGCATCAGCCTGGTAGGGGGGGGGCATGAAGCATCAGCCTGGTAGGGGGCATGAAGCATCAGCCTGGTAGGGGTGGGGGCATGAAGCATCAGCCTGGTAGGGGGGCATGAAGCATCAGCCTGGGTAGGGGGGGGGCATGAAGCATCAGCCTGGTAGGGGGGGGGCATGTAGCATCAGCCTGTAGGGGGGGGGGCATGTAGCATCAGCCTGGTAGGGGGGGGGCATGAAGCATCAGCCTGGTAGGGGGGGGGGCATGAAGCATCAGCCTGGTAGGGGGGGGGGCATGAAGCATCAGCCTGGTAGGGGGGGGGGCATGAAGCATCAGCCTGGTAGGGGGGGGGGGCATGTAGCATCAGCCTGGTAGGGGGCATGAAGCATCAGCCTGGTAGGGGGGGGGGCATGAAGCATCAGCCTGGTAGGGGGGGCATGAAGCATCAGCCTGGTAGGGGGGGGGGCATGAAGCATCAGCCTGGTAGGGGGGGGGCATGAAGCATCAGCCTGGTAGGGGGCATGAAGCATCAGCCTGGTAGGGGGGGGCATGAAGCATCAGCCTGGTAGGGGGCATGAAGCATCAGCCTGGTAGGGGGCATGAAGCATCAGCCTGGTAGGGGGCATGAAGCATCAGCCTGGTAGGGGGGGGGGCATGAAGCATCAGCCTGGTAGGGGGGGGGGGCATGAAGCATCAGCCTGGTAGGGGGGGGGGCATGAAGCATCAGCCTGGTAGGGGGGGGGCATGTAGCATCAGCCTGGTAGGGGGGGGGGCATGAAGCATCAGCCTGGTAGGGGGGGGGGCATGAAGCATCAGCCTGGTAGGGGGGGGGGCATGAAGCATCAGCCTGGTAGGGGGGGGGCATGAAGCATCAGCCTGGTAGGGGGCATGAAGCATCAGCCTGGTAGGGGGGCATGAAGCATCAGCCTGGTAGGGGGGGGCATGAAGCATCAGCCTGGTAGGGGGGGGGGCATGAAGCATCAGCCTGGTAGTGGGGGGCATGAAGCATCAGCCTGGTAGGGGGGGGGCATGAAGCATCAGCCTGGTAGGGGCATGAAGCATCAGCCTGGTAGTGGGGGGCATGAAGCATCAGCCTGGTAGGGGGCATGAAGCATCAGCCTGGTAGGGGGGGGGGCATGAAGCATCAGCCTGGTAGGGGGCATGAAGCATCAGCCTGGCAGGGGGGGGGCATGGAGCATCAGCCTGGTAGGGGGCATGAAGCATCAGCCTGGTAGGGGGCATGAAGCATCAGCCCTTGGTATTTATTTATTTTACTGAGTGTACTTTGAGCACTTTGTTTCAACAACACTGTGGTTTTAAATGTGCTCTATAATAAAGTGGATTGGATTGGATCAACTGACCGTGAGAAAACGCTAATGTTACCGA